>NC_134490.1:13904139-14069324 GCF_040206685.1 Ascaphus truei | reverse complement strand
AGGGCCACTAAATGTAAATGGCTAGTGTTTATTTATCCAGGACACCTTCCTACCCACCCTGTTCTTACTGCTCTCTCATGCTCCCCTCCCATTCTCTTCCCCCCTGCCCTCCCATTCTCTTCCCCCCCTGCCCTCCCATTCTCTTCCCCCCTGCCCTCCATTCTCTTCCCCCCTGCCCTCCCATTCTCTCCTCCCCCCTGCCCTCCCATTCTCTCCCCCCTGCCCTCCTTTCTCTTCCCCCCCCCCTGCCCTCCCATTCTCTCCCCCCCCCTGCCCTCCCATTCTCTCCCCCCCCCCTGCCCTCCCATTTTCCTCCCCCCCTGCCTCCCATTTTCTCCCCCCCCCTGCCCTCCCTTACGTCAGGCTTACCTTGTTAGTCAGTAGAGAAGATGTTGTCCTCTGGCGCATAGACTCAGCATGTCCGATGTGTATATTTGGAAGAAATAATTATATGATTATTGCATCAAAATAATAGTGCCCAGTATATAATGGACCACTTGCATAGTAGCTGTAGATTTCTTATAAAAGAAAAAAGGGGTGATGTAGAATTAGCGCTAATGATATAATAATGAACAGTAAACCCTATATTGGGGTGGTCCTTATGGGGTGTGAGGCAGCCTGGTGGAATTCTGATAGAACAATCAGAGATGAAACAAAGACAAACCCTTGAACTATTCCATCTGGACATCCAGGATTAACACCTAATTGGACTTATTAGGCGCCGGTATCTCTTTTTTGTCTTTGTAGATTTCTTATAGATGATATAGGTGTTGTTTAGAGATGATCTTTTATAAATAGCATATGCTGATTATTAGGTTAGTAACCATGTGTAGGAATTAACAATTCTCTCTGGAGCTCTCATTGAAATTTTGATCTTTATAAAAATAGAAAAAACACCACGGCATAATACATTTTTAAAATAAAAATTGGACTGTTAAATGAATACGCTCACAAGCGTCTGCTTCAAACACGTGTTTTAAATTTGGCTTTCCAGCCTATGGCAATCCTGACTTTCTTCCTCCTGGTGCATGCGCAGTTGGAGTCTCGGTGTTCATTCCAGTCGGTTGTTATCACTTCACTGGTCCAACGGTGATTCACCTTCCAGAATGTGGTTCCGAGGGGGGTTCCGTCACTGTACCTTTCTCACCTCGGCTTGTGCACAGCCGTGGGAGGCAGAGGTACTCCAGTGTGCTCCCGTCTCTGTGCTGTTGCTCCCAAGTGTTGGAGGCAGGAATGAAAGTCCAAAATTCTCCTTAAACTCAACATGGCTAAAACAGAGCTCCTCATACTTCCTCCCAAACCTGGCCCTACTACCTCCTTCCACATTACTGTTGGAACTACGATCATTCACCCTGTAGCCCAAGCACGCTGCCTAGGGTCACACTCGACTCCTCTCTCACATTCGCCCCTCACATTCAAAACATTTCTAAAACCTGTCGCTTTTTCCTCTGCAATGTAACTAAGATATACGCCCTTTCCTCTGTTGCTCGACTGCTAAAACTCTGACTCAGGCCCTCATTCTCTCCCGTCTTGATTACTGTAACCTCCTGCTGTCCGGCCTTCCTGCCTCTCACCTGTCTCCCCTACAATCTATCCTAAACGCAGCTGCCAGAATCACTCTACTCTTTCCTAGATCTGTCTCAGCATCTCCCCTCATGAAATCCCTCTCCTGGCTTCCGATCAAATCCCGCATCTCACACTCCATTCTTCTCCTCACTTTTAAAGCTTTACACTCTTCTGCCCCTCCTTACATCTCAGCCCTAATTTCTCGTTATGCACCATCCAGACTCTTGCGTTCTTCTCAAGGATGTCTTCTTTCTACCCCCTTTGTATCTAAAGCCCTCTCCCGCCTTAAACCTTTTTCACTGACTGCCCCACACCTCTGCCCCACACCTTCCCCTCAGTACCCGACTAGCACCCTCTCTATCCACCTTTAAGACCCACCTTAAGACACACTTGTTTAAAGAAGCATATGAATAGCACTGTGGATATTCTGAACACATGATACATAAAGCTTGGCCCCCTGCAGGCGCACTTACCAGAACTCCCTCCTACTATCTCTGTACGTTCTCCCTACCTACCAATTACACTGTAAGCTCCTCGGGGTAGGGACTCCTCTTCCTTAATGTTACTTTTATGTCTAAAGCACTTATTCCCATGATCTGTTATTTATATTATCTGTTATTTATTTGATTACCACGTGTATTACTACTGTGAAGCGCTATGTACATTAATGGCGCTATATAAATAAAGACATACAATACAATATTGACGTGTCCTTGGCAAAACTACGGTGGCCTGTAAGGTCACCCTACGCGTTTCACAGTAAAGCTTCGTCAGGGGTATGACTCCAAGGGTGGTTCTTGATTCTTATATAGTATTCCACATTAAGCTGATTGGTAACACAGTTGGTGTTAGGAGTAGAATAGCAGGCAAGACAGTATTCAGGTGGGGTGAGTTCGCCACCGTAGTTTTGCCAAGGACACGCCAACTTTGGACTTTCATTCCTGCCTCCAAAATTTTGGAGCAAGCCGAGGTGAGAAAGTTACAGTGACGGAACAACCCTCGAAACCACACCCTGGAAGGTGAACCAGTGAAGTGATAACCAAGTGAAAGGTACCGCTGAGACTCCAACAGCGCATGCACCATGAGGAAGAAAGTCAGGATTGCCACAGGCTGGAAAGCTAAATTCAAAACGTGTGTTTGTAGCAGACGCTGTGAGTATTCATTTTACCAATTCCAATTTTTATTAAAAAAAATATAGTATGTCATGGTGTTTTTTAACCTAATAATCAGCATATGCTACTTATAAAAGAATCTCTAAACAACACCTATATCATCTATAAGAAATCTACATCTACTATGTAAGTGTTCCATTATATACTGGACACTCTATTATTTTGATGCAATAATCATATAATTATTTCTTCCATATATACATCGGACGTGCTGAGTCTGTGCCAGAGGACAACATCTTCTCTACTGCTGTTCACCTTTTTGTAGGGCCGTGGAAACCCCTCTCGTCTCTGGCTGCTGGACTTGATTATAAACCGGGACAATTTTGTTGGGACACTATCTTCTTTCGGGACACTTTTTGTCTGGACACTTGTTAGTATATTTTATCATTATATTCTCACCATATAGTGATTAGCGCTACCTTCCCCCTTCTTACCTTGTACGTCATAGACACTTGCTCGCTTTCTAGTTGTTCGGGCTAACGGCTCCGATCAAATTAGTGGAGTCCCTCTACTGCTGTTTCTGACATCCAGTGCCAGGAGCGATCACATGACGCAGAAGTGCTAGAGGTTTGCGCTGAATCCTGGCACTGTAAAAGTTATGCAATCTAGGGCAGCATGTCATTGATTTAATCCTTTAAATGACATTCACAGTCTTTAATTCACCTTCATGCTCTGTAGCTGTGTTTTCTGTGCTTTCTTTACTACTGTATAACACTTCAGCATTATTTCAGTCTTTAAAGCTTATGGATGAGAGGCTGCAAGAATGTGTAGACCTAGTCTTTGGCAAACATGAAATAGTTTTTCTTTAGCAAATAGTTTTTGTCCCCCCCCCCCCCCCCCCCCTTGCCACAGTAAGTAGCAGCTGACCTTTGTGTTGAAGAAGTAGAGCATGCATAAATTATGGAATAATTATAAAAAGCCATCATTAATAATTAAACTCTTAAATAAACATGCATTATTTGCTACACAGGCTTTGGTAGAACATAGAAAGTGTTAGCAATGTTTTTTCCAAATGCTACTAGAGAAACAATGGCTTACAGTTGTGCATGGCTGGCTTTAAAGATTCCGTTCACAATGCAGTATTCCTTATTCCATGCCAGTTTGGTTCACACAGGAAGCGATAATATTGAAAGCATTTTTGTATATGCTGCTGTTAAGGATTGATTGCAAAGTTTTTTCTTGGTTTTATGGCTCACTGCTTGTGTTTTCAGGAATAAAGCTCTTCAAACCAAACTTCTTTTAGGAGAGTCCTATAATAACTACTGTCTTTGAAATGGGTAAACGTTGTTACGAGTCAAAGCCTAATAACAGTAAGTCCCTCAGATACATGTTCCCCCTAAAAAAGGATGTGTATACTCCAGCATTGTTCAAGAAAATAATACTATTACCATAATTCTACAGAAAGCATTTGGGAAACACGTTGGAAAAATTCTATTCACTGAAAGGTCCAGTCTGGGAAAAAAAGATGGTTTATAATGCAGGATGCAATAAATCCTCGTTCGGCAATTGTGGGTGGAAGTGATTTTAACTTAAGACGGTCGGCTCCACATACTGTTCAGTTGGACTGAAACCGTTGAGTGCGCAGGACCAGTGCTTTAGTCCATTATAGGAGCTGTGCAAATCCCCACACTGCTCTTTTACAATTGATTTTCCTAAAAGCAATCTCAAGACCAGCCTCCGGGGGGATCTCGGGATCAATTCTCTTGAGGCCGCCCTCTATTTTAGTCATGATTTGTATTCTGGTTTTCCCTTTATCATTAAACCTTTAAATTGGCTGTTATTCTTGTGACAGTCATGTGTCTCTTGCCGTCCCTTGCTCCAAATGATAGCATGTTGTTTTTCTAGAGCAGGGGTGTGCAAACTGGGGGTCGCGCAAGATTTTTTTTTTTTCAGTGGGGTACGCGTTGATTGCAAAGGCCCTGCGCTCTTCCACAAAGCATTTAAATTAAATGCAGAGGGATCACGTGAGGCCTCTGTAACTCGCTTACCTTGTCTCCGGCGACACGTCGCCATGGCAACACGTCGCCATGGCAACACAGCGTCAAATGACGCAACAGGGTCACGTGACAACCGCTGCGTTGCCATGGTAAGGAGGGGGCGCGAGCGGGAGGAGAGTGCTGACGGGGGGCAAAAGGGGGAAAGTTTGCGCACCCCTGTTCTAGAGGACAATACAGTAGATTCTCCTGGGTCAACCATTAAAAGAATAATGTATATTATTATAGTACGTTTTGTATTTACTGGTTTACTATAATTGTTAATATTGTAATTAATAACCGATAATGGTAATTTAGAACAATTGAGGTCAAGTGAAAATTGCAAAGCTTACAGTTTAATTTGGGGGACCGCAAGATAATGACTTGCACAAGACTGGGCCCAATTCTTTTTCTCCCTTAATTTGTTTCTTGGTTAGTAGCCAAAGACAATTGCCTGCCTTGTTCTATTACTCAGAACTTCAGGTGCGTCAGAGTGTTTATTGTACAAAGTCAGAACCAATTGCAGAAAGCTAGTTAAATTAGCCCCTTAATGATTTGGTGCATTGTGTGTTCTTTGGAGTGATTCACTTCAAATGGATCCTGACGAGCTGCACAAACAGCTGCTGCACATGGAACATAAATGTCCACCAAATGCTTGCTGAGAAACATTTATTTTATTAGCTTGCAATCAAATGTCTGCCTTCCAAATCAATATCTGGCTGTTGGTTTGCATGTGGGTAGATTGCTATATGTTGCTGTAGTAGAAGCAAATTGAGCATTAAGTACGAAAACACAAGAAACGTAATTGTGTAAATGTTCAGTAATATACATATATTAATTTCCATCTGGTGCAATTCTACGCAGCAGTATTTACTACACAAATATACAGCCTTAAAACTCCATTTTTAATAACTTATAACCAGAGTTGGTCTTAAAGCTGCAATCCCTCTAAAACTGGGACGGGCAATTCCAGATTTCAAGGACCACTAAGGGTCAGATTTTCAGTACATCCTTGCTTCAGCACAAGTGATTGAGCCACCTGTGCTGAAGCAGGGATATCCTGAAAACCTGACCTGTTAGTGGCCCCTGAGGACTGGAGTTTCCCACCTCATCTCTAAAAAAAACCTAAAATAAAGCCATACCATTAACCTGATGTTTCCCGCCGGGTTCATGTTTGTTTTTACTTTTCATTTTTCCTGAATATTTATATTTTTACTGAAATGTAATCTGTTTATTTCACTATCAGCTGCTACCATGACAACCACTGTTGCCTTAATGAGTGTGCAGGGAAGTGGCCATTTTAACATCCCTGTGTCAAATTTCCAACAACTGATAAGACTGCAGATTTTAAAAAGGGTGGGATTGCTCAGAACATCAGCGCGAGGGATTTGCAGTTGTAAAAAGAAAGGAGACATTTCTTTTTGTTATGGTTAGTAGAGCAGTTTGTCACTTTTGAATGACCAGTTCAACTTGGTCAAGAAAAGCTTATTTTTTTTCAAAAAATGTTTTTTTACTTGGTGTAATTGACTTCCATAGAACGATTCAATTCCCCTAAAAGGTGTCAATCAGCTACTGTACATTGAACCTACTTTCATCCTAGGTACGAGTCTCCCTTAGACTTGCTTTGAAATATGCAAAAGGAGTACTGAGACGTGACACGCTCTGTACAAATCGTCATTTTCTTCCAGTAACAAATGCAGATTTATTTAACCATTTAAGTTATTTACAGAAACGATATATTGTTTTTAAATATCACTTTTTTTCTGGCGAGATTTCAAATACTGATGTATTTGTCAAGTCTATTACTTAATAAAAGCAGCTTAGCTCCTATGCAACATACATGTCAAAACATATTCCTCTTTGTATTCAACTGGTTACACATACTGTAATTTTGTTGTCAACTTTCATTAGCGTTGTTGAAAAAATTGACCTAAAGAAAGAAGTCCCAATGTGTTAATAGGGTTACCTGTCAGAATAAATGTCATCTTAATTGTGTTACAGAGGAGCCATCACTTATTTAAGGCTCTTGTGAAAACTGAAAAAGGAATATGTTAAAGGATCAGTATATCACCTCTTATTTGTGGCGTATACAGTGGGTTTGGTGAATAGAGCTGTATTGTAAACTAAGAACAATGAGCTAGTAACAAATGTTCAGCGGCATATCCCGGTTAATGGCAAGGATTAGTACTACTGTATATATTGTTAGGTTTGTGGGTATAAATCATAATCTATTGACCCCATGGACTATTATTCTTTCCCATCTTTTCCTAGGCATGGGGTGGCCAACAGCAGTCCTGCAGGGCCACCAACAGGTCAGGTTTTCAGGATATCCCTACTTAAACATGGGTGGCTCAGTCTCTTGACTGAGCCACTGATTGAGCCATCTGTGCTGAAGTAGGGATATCCTGAAAACTTGACCTGTTGGTGGCCATTCAAGGCTGCAGTTGACCACACCTGGCCTAGGTAGTGTGAATTATGTGCCAAAACGCCTTATTTCAGGAACCATTTTAAATTCGCTCTACATTTCAAGACTCTTAAGGGTAATCTGTTTTACTTGATGGGAATTGCATTATCTTTACAATTGATAATACAAATAAGTCAAGAACATAAACCAATACTGAATCCGTTCAAATTCCTAAAAGGAAAACCCAGGTCATAATAGGATTTGTATTCAGTCTGCTGGGGCATGAACTACATAAAAAGTATATATGTACAATGACATATGACCATTCACCATCATGATATATAGAATTTACTGTGGAAGGAGTTTGTTGTGACATGGTACAATGCATTATTGTCCCCTCCAGCAGCAAAGGCATTAAGGACAGTACAACTTGTGAATTGGGGGAAAGAAACAGAAGAACACTAACTATTTACAGTGGTCGGGTCACACTCGTTTTTTATAGCTTCAGACATTGTTCTTTTTAATGCGTTCCTCCTCCTCCTCCCCCTCCCCCTTCCGTATAAAACGTGCATGCCCAAGGGAATATTTCTCATGGTTTAGGTGAATTCCAAATAACCATTTGTTTTAGTCGCTACTACTTTGTTAGTAATATTTCCCACTTAAGTTACTAGCCTAGATGATGCTCTAGGTTAGGGGTGGGCAACTCCAGTCCTCAAGAGCCACAAACAGGTCAGGTTTTAAGGTCAGGTTTTAAGTCTATCTTTGCTTCAGCACATATGGCTCAATCGGACTGCTTCAGCCACTGATGGAGCCACCTGTGCTGAAGCAGGGATAGCTTTAAAACAAGACCTGTTGGTGGCCCTTGCGGACTGAAGTTGGTCCCTTCTGCTCTACGTTATTGCTGTCCACAAGGATATCTGTATAGTGATCTCATATTTGGAATAAATAATAATAATAAAAAAAACTAGTGTTAACAGTTTACAGTAGTACTACCCCAATGCATGTGAGTAGTGACCATGTTTCCATAGAACACATCAAACTCATTTGTATATGTTTTAAAATAGAATGTCTTGCTCAGAATAAAAAGGAAATACCTTGATAACAATGTTGGCTTTAATTAAGATTTGTTTTTAATTGAAAGCCACAGAGTATTGGCATCACAAGAAACAAATTACAATGTTTTAGTTCAGTTGCTTTTTCTTTTGTGTGTGTACGTTATGCTCTGCAGGAATGTGCTACAGATCCAGTCACATGTAGGCATTTTAGTGATATGGAATTTGGTACAGGTCCTCTGAGTAAGAAAATAAATAAAATACAAGCTCACCTTCTAGACATGTTTTGTCTTCATTTTGTAAGCGGGGATCTGTACACAATCTGCTAGCAATCTGAATGATTCCTTCTTCACGTCTTTCTTTTTCTTACAGGATATTCTCAATAATTTGGACTCCTGCGACTTGGAAGATGATGACCTCATGCTGGATGTTGATCTTCCTGAGGACGCGCCTTGTGAAATTGGTTGGTATACAATTGCAATTGGAAGTTTGCTGATGCAGCGTTACAGCCCAGCCCAGAGCACAAACCTGACTATTGCTCATGAATCACTTGGATCAGGGGTGGCCAACTTCAGTCCTCAAGGGCCACTAACAGGCCAGGTATTGGGGAATATCCCTGCTTCAGCACAGGTGGCTGTCAAAGTCTGACCACTGATTGAGTCACCTGTGCCGTAGCAGGGACATCCTTTAAACCTTGACCTGTCGGTGGCCCTTGAAGACTGGCATTGGCGACCCCTGAACTAGATCATGTACTAGTAATCAATGTTGATTATTCATGTTGTCCCACAAATAACATGCTGCGATTCAAAGTGCCACTTTCTAAAGTCATGTATTGTTTTTTTTTTTGTTTTTTTTTTTTAAAGGGCAGTGACACTTGATGACTGATTTAAAAAATATATAAAAATGGGGGTCTTTCTATAGAAAAGATCATTCACAATAGAAGCATATTATGCAGTTATTGTGTGCTGACTCTCTTTTCTGGACATATTGCCTTCATTTGCTTTTTAGTGCTGTTTGCAATGGTGTCGGTGGAGCCATTATACAACGATTTGCACCACTAGTTCTTTTTGTGATCTCGGAGTTGGGTTTACCTGTTTGAGTGCATTTCCTTAGCTATGGACGTGTGTGTGTATTTGGCCTCATTAACATTGGTGATCTGTTCTTACCCAGCCAATTTTGTCGGATGTCACTGCTCCTTCAATATAAAGGTGCTAAGCTTCATCTTACTATTGTTTGCACACACTTTCCTCTCTGTTCTCTGCACAGCAGCACTGTCTTGTTGTAACACATCAATGATTTCATTAACTCACCCACTCACTGAGAATGGTTTTAGTGAAAATGAAAGGTGTCTTCAAAATAAAACGGGATAAGCTTGCACAGCTGCTTAAAAGATGTGGTTCAATAGACCTGTTACTAGTCGGGAACAAAATGTTCTGATTCGTTTGCTAGTAAAAGGGCCATCTCTATTTGGGGCTGTGCTAGTAAAAGGGCCATCTCTATTTGGGGCTGTAAGAGTTGGAACTAAGAGTAAAAACTCCCAACTGGGAGAGAGTGAAAAAAAAATTGCAAATAAAAATCTATTTCCATAGAATTTTTAAATTATAATTGTTTCTGCTTTGTGTATAATAAAGGAACACACAAGCTTTTCAGTGTCAGATTTGAGTTACAGGTCGCAAGTTAAGTATCACAGCCGTAGGAAAGGCTGCACTCACTGTAAAGTTCAAAGCTTTCTTTTTTTAAAAGCTTTTAAATCTTCTCGATAACAAAGCTGGCCACTACAATTAGAAGGGAAAAAAATCATGTTGACAAAAGCTGTATTTTGCACTAAAATACTTTCTTTGTAGCATATGAATGTAATCCCTTCCACTGCTGGAGGACATGTAATGCATTGCAAATCAGTTTGATATTTAACCCCTCTAGCATCAGGGAGGCTAATGCATCATAACAGTTAGGCTTCTCATCCGCTCAGTGCATGATTTTACATGAAGAATCCTGCTCTGCGTCCTTAACCCATTCACTGCTTGAGGGATCTGCATTGCAGCACTTTGCTTGCAATGCCTGTTCCTACATTTCTCTCATTTTGTGTCACAAAGTTTAATAGTGGATATCTGTTACTTTTGCACACTTTCCTGAGCCTTTACCTTGTTACTTTGTCAATCTGTGAGTTGTGGAGTGGGTAAAAGTGAATCTCTGTGGCACCACTTTCGAGCCCTCCTGTAACTTCCTGCATCCCATTCCCAGTCTTGGGAGGTGCTTCTATTTATATCCGTAGATCTAACTCAGTAGCTATGCAAGTGGTTAGTTGGGGCTGGAGTTCTGGAGTCACAGGACAAAAGTGGGCTGTATTCCCAGCCACATTGAGGGTGGGAATCCAGTAGGAAGGAAGGCCTGCCTGTTTGTTTCAATGTCTTGTATGTAACTGTGAGTCGGCAGAAGAATGACACAATATTTCCCTTATGCAGAGTTGCTCTTTGGGTAAGTAACGGACAGTGTTAAGAGTGGAAAAACATCTTGAAGCATTGTACAGTATTCGTTTTCACTTTGGAAAGTTCTTTTCATTGCTGTACGGGTTTATTCTCCCTGGTTTTGTAGAGAGTTTGTGAGTGTATGCAAGTTTTTTTTAGCTGGCTACTTTAAAGTGTTATTTCCTTAATTGACACAGAGATCTGTAAGAGTTTGCACTTGTGTTAGAGGTTAGTTAGATGTTGATTTTGATTTTAAACTATTTTGGATAAAGGCAGACCAGTGGAATGTGTTTAAATGTTGTGTGAATGCTAGTACAGGGGGGTGCTCAAGCCCCTCCCCCCCCCCTCACACAGGTCAGGTTTGCAGGATATCCCAGCTTCAGCACAGGTGGCTCAATCAGAGACTCTGTCGCTGAGCCTCTGAGTTAGCCACCTGTGCTGAAGCAGGGACTGATTGAGCCAGCTGTGCTGAGGCACGGATATCGTGAGAACCTGACCTGTTAGGTTTCTTGAGGACTGGACTTGAGCACCCGTAGTACCCTTTTCCACCTCCCTAAGGAAAACCGTAATGAAATAAAACACTTGCAGGTTTATAGAGGCTTGAAGGTGATTCGTGTTTGAAGGGTAACATTTAACCCCTATGAAAATGAACATTGTAACTGTTCCTTGTACTGGGATGCTGATTATCTCTCTACGCTTCCTGCCACCGATGGCTTATACAGTACTTCTCAAAGAAAGAACTTCAAATGGCAAAATGTACACAGATCTGTCTGAATTGTTTGTTATACACTTGGTTGCTCACACAGGGAAAGGTGAAAATATGAGTCATTTTGAAAGAACGGAGCGGAATGTGAGACCAACGCAACAAGTATTCTGGAAAAGGACTCCACAGCGTCTGAATGGACAAGAACAGTACCACTTGGGCAATGCTGACCACTACCACCATAGCAGGTATGGCCCGCAAATTAGTGGAGGCGATAAGCAGACCCATATTATATTAACCCTGCTGCTTACAGACCTTTGGCAGCAAAGGGGTTAAAATAAAATAAAACCATTTTGGTAATGGAACGTTTTATAGGTTTAATCTACAGTATGGTAATTAAAAAAAACAAAACATAACATTCTTAATTTAACGAACCTTTATTTATTTATAAAATAATTTACCAGGAAGTAATACATTGGGAGTTACCTCTTTTTTTCCTTCCTGCTGCTTAGGAAAACTATTTATAAGTAAATAAAATAAATCAGCGTTGTGTTGAAAATGTTTGAATGCTTTGAGTTACATTGTTCTCACTCTTTTTAAAGGGTTGGTGCCTTTAATGAATCCGCTCGTTCTCATCATGTTACTTTGTGTAGGTTCTTTTTATTTTACTTGTGACATGCAATATTATTCCAGGTTTTGTTAATTGAAGAAATATTAATAAATATTATCTTAAAGTCTTTTATTTTAAGATTTCAACATAGTGCAATAAAAAAAATACAACAAATATTTTGTTTAGATTACTTTGATTAGGGTTCTTTGTTAATATTTTGTTGTACCGATGCTTCACATTGCAGTGGTAAATGGCTTTCTTTTGCAAATGTGCTTGGAGCTTTATAAATACATATCAAAGTTGCGATCTAAGGCTGTGGCTAGGCAGGGAGCGAGCGCGCTGGCGCTCATGTGCGGTGACGTCACACGCTCTGCTGGGCAGGCCGGGCCAGCTATTGCGCGCACGGGGAGCGTGGCCATGTCACCAAACTGGTTCGCCCTCATTTGGCGAACTGCTAACATGACACGACAGCGAGTGGCATAATCAAATTTGCTTGCTTTGGCAAGCAGCTAAGCGCCGTGCACGCGCAGGCCCTCGCTCACCCAGGCCACACACATTGCAACAATGTGTTTCATCGCAGCAAGCGCGCCCGCTCTGCGTCATCCCGGACGAGGCCTAAGACTAAATAGAACTCATTTCTGAACCTACAGTAGTTGCAGAAAAATGTCTTTAAAGTGCTTCGGCTGGGAAAAACAGTATCTGCTCTGTGTGGTGATTAACAGGAGACCCTCAGTGATCCTACAATTAACAATTGAAGGAGCATTGAGATTAAGCAAGGAGAGAGGAATTTTTCAGCCTACACTGTTTTCTCATGAACTGCAGTGGGTTTGGGGTTGGATACTGACAGAGTCTTAGTTGTGCGACAAGTTAAAAAGTTGCTTAAGCAGACATGCATAAATAGCCACCCTGATGCTAACTTAGAGGGTAATTCATTATACTTGGAGGTTTTTGACAGATTGACCGGTTTAGAGAATATTCAATTTCCCTCTAAAAGTTACCCTAGATATTGTCTATATGATTTTTTTGGACATTACTTTTGTTTTTTTTTTCTCCCATCTGGTAACATCATACAGGGCACTGCTTATTTATTGACATTGAAAAGGTAACTATAGAAGATCATCTTGGGCAATATAAGTAGTGAAGTGTTACTCGAAAGGATGCTTCACGTTTTTCATGTGTATGCATAATGAGATGACCTTTGTCATGTGAGTGAATAATGATTATAAAGGCATCCTGTTGCTTCAGAATCTCCATGTTGTGCGAGTAAATACCCTTTATTCTATTCAAGGTAACTGTTCTGTTCATATTGACTATTGGAGAATACCTCCCCCTCACCATTTCACTGTTCACATCCATGGGAACATCCTCTACTGTATGGCCTCTTTGGCCAGAGTTGTCCTTTTCAGTCCCTTTCAACACATTGTCCTCTATCATTCCTAATATACTTGGATTAATACAATTGCTTATCCTTCATTCTCTAATTAAGCGGTGCGCAAACTGGGGAGCGGGAGAATTTGTAAGGGGGCGCGACGGTTAGAGGCCCCACACTCTTCCCCATGGCATTTAAATGCCGGGGGAGGCGTGAGGCCTCAGCAACTCACTTACTTGCTGCCAGCCGGGTCTTCGGCGACGCGTCACCATGGCAATGTGCGTCAAATGGCGCAATGGAGTCACGTGGCATGACCTGCAACATCATTTGACACCGAGCCATTGGGAGAGGGGGGGGGGGGGGTGAACGCTGCGACTCCTGGGAAGGGGGCCGCAGCTCAAGAACTTTGCGCGTCCCTGCTCTAATTCACCTATGCTTTAATGCATGTTTCTTCTGGAGCACTCCTTGTCCAGAGGCTATGCCTAAAATTTAGAGCAAACTATGAAGTTCTATTGGCTAGAACATGGACCATGTACTGTGTGTTTTCAGGTCCGATTTTGAAAGTTAGATGTGCATGTATCTTTTTGCACACAGACATGGTACATTTAGGATCAGCAATTTCTCTCGTTGCCTTCGTTCGCTCCATTTCTTTGATATAATGTGATTTTTATTTTATCTACTCCTGTACCATAATCCATCAACCAAGATGTAATCGGACACATTTCTCACTCGTATTTTCATAGAATGGTTTTACAAAAGTAAAGTAATAGATTATCGGAGCGCATTAAAGTGAACTCCGTTTGTTTTAGGGGTTCTGCTCGCCTGGAGCCTCCAACTAATCACAGAGAGCGCTATGGGACGGCAAACTTTTACCAGCAAGCTCCACGAACGACACCGATAGTGGGCTTACGGGAAAACACGGTTATGCTCGATGAAATGACCCTCCGTCACATGGTTCAAGACTGCACAGCAGTAAAAATCCAGTTACTCAAACTGAAACAGTTACTACAACAGGTGAGTGGCCTGCATGTTCTTACATATACTTGCTGAAAGCTCAGAAGTACATTGCAAGCAATTCACAATGTAAAGGATTTATCAAGTAAAACGAGGTTTGCACATACGCTTGTCTCGTTTCAAATAATCTGTGATTTTCATTGCTAAATCTGGTATACCAGCCCAACTATAAAACAGTTTAGGAATTTAATAATGCCCCTCAAAATGTGTGCAGTAGTTAACGGTTTAAGTCCATGTAGTGTTCCTCACTAATGTTAAACAGTGTGTATAAATAATGTAAGCATCAAGATACATGCGCAAACACAGTCTATCCAATGTGCAGCAACTGCTAGACCAGGCCCATCAAACTCGGACTAGTTTAGGGATCAGTTCTTAAATTCGACTGCAAGATTTGGCCCACATCATCAGAATGGCTGAAGGAATACAATTAATAGTAACTAGAACCAACATGTCTTTTCTTGAGCTCTCCTCCCCCCTGATCCTCTCTCTCCCTTCCCTCCACCCCTGATCTCTCCCTCTCTCCCTCCCCCCTCTCTCCCTCCCCCTCTCTCCCTCTCTCCCTCTCTCTCTTTCTCTCTTTCTCTCTTTCTCTCTTTCTCTCTTTCTCTCTTTCTCTCTTTCTCTCTTTCTCTCTTTCTCTCTATCTTTCTCTTTCTCTCTATCTTTCTCTTTCTCTCTCTCTCTTTCTCTCTCTCTCTCTTTCTCTCTCTGCAACCAGTGATTTTAAATTGTTGGCTTATTGAAGTCTACAAAACAGATGTAACAAAATATATTTATTTTCTTTCTGAGGCTTCAGCATTTGATGGTGGTAAAGAGTTTTAAATAACTGGGTATCAGCTACTGCTATGAAGTGACTTCGATTTCATACTGTACATTTGTCAGACGACACAATTGTGGCTTTTGTTTTTCTAGCATTATAAGAATAATCCCACAGGTACTGTATGTTTTACCTGCAGTTGGACCGCCAAGTGTACAAAGAAAATCTTTGGCACATCATGTATATAGACAAAAAGGGGATTGAAAACCATTGATCACAAGTTGTCTTCATACAACTGGAAATGGTCAGGGGTGGCGGGCGGGGGAATCATTGAAAGAATTCTAACTACCGACCCTGCAGTCTTTGAATTTCACCCGAAATATCATCACCACATTTCCTTTTCCTCTCCTCGGTGCTTCTTTCCTTGGGCATGTAGTACACCAAGTTTAAACGGTGATCACTTGTTTTAATTCTAATGACTTGTACTTGCTTCACATTCTGGAAATTGAAAGCTGTTAACATAATTGTTTTATAATGGTTTTCCATAGATAATCTCTAAAGATACAGTAACAAAAAAAAAAAAAAAAAGCACTTGCTTTTTCATTTGCATGAGTGCTTTAGTATTGTTTCAAACAGATGTTTGACGTCAAACCCTGTTGCAGTTGGGGCTGTTGATGTACTACAAATACTAACCCCTTTTCATTTTCGCTGGTCAGTGAGAGTGGTAAATAATACACTTATTAGGTGATGCCAACCCCAGGAGGAATATATCCTTTGTGCAATTAACTCTCATACATGTAGGGAAATAATTTGTAAAGTTCCTCTGTAAACATGGATAGCTAAGACTTGGGAGAGGTTTGATTTGCTCTTTTGTCTGCCACTGTACATTCAAGTATTTTCACATCTAGAGCGATCTCTCTTCATCCCCCCCCCCCCCCTGATCTTTGTTGACTCTTTGGTACGGACACGTCAAGTTAAAGCTGTAATCCTGACGGCCTTTTTTTAAAAAAAATATTAATTAACCATGTTTTTTGTTTGTTTTTAAAATAATTTTGGGTCGGGGTATTCTTTAGGTTCTGAAGATATTTACCGGCAAAGTTTCTAGTGTTCTCTTCTTCTTTAGAGAAATTAAAATGGCACCCGAATTTTGCAGGTCTGGAGAGCCAAGAGAGAGATGCAATGTCAGGGAGAGTATGTTGCCGATATGTACCGATAAGTATCTTGGGAGCCGATGGGTGTGTGGGAACACCGAACTAAAAATAGCACAGTTAAGCTCTGGTGGGTGGCTGGGACAACTCCAGTCCGCCAGGGCCACCAATAGGTAAGGTTTTAAGGATATCCCTGCTTCATCACAGGTATCTATCATTGACTGATCCTCCGTTTGAGCCACCTGTACTGAAGCAGGGATATCCTTAACACCTGACCTGTTGGTGGCCCTTGAGGACTGGAGCTGGTCACCCCCTGCTCTGGCTGATCCCCTTGTTTGAATTCTTTTTAAAAATTACACAGAGTTCAAACACAGGGATCAGCCAGAGCAGGGATGGCCAACTTTAGTCCTCACGGGCCACCAACAGTTCAGGTTTTTTAAGGATATCCCTGCTTCACTACAGGTGGCTCAATCGGAGGATCAGTCAAGAAATGGTGAAACGGGGCACGATTTCTTCTTTAAAGGACACGTTTGATTGACTAACAGTTCCTCACTCAGAGGCAACTAAATAATTCAACTTGTAATTAATTCCCCAAATAATCAGAGCACTGAAAACCTTTTGCGATTTGCGTGATTATATTGGTTTAGGGAGGCCGAGCAGACTGTTAAAGGTTTTGCAAGATGTTGTTTTGTCTGGCTACCTGGGATTGCACCTTTTTGTACACCACTGAGGATTCACTGGTATCTTTCTAGAACATTGGACCTTTGAATCTTGTCTGACATGGTTTTTTTCCCTGTGAAAATGTTCCAATCTCTGACTGATAATAAAGGCTGAATCTTTAGTATTATGTGGTAAATCAGGGGTGCTTAACTCCAGTCCTCAAGGGTCACCAGCAGGTCAGGTTTTCAGGATATCCCTGCTTCAGCACAAATGGCTCAGTCAAAGATTGACACCTGGCTGAAGCAGGGACTGAGCCACCTGTGCTGAAGCAGGGGCTAATTGGGCCACCTGTGCTGAAGCTGAGATCCTGGAAACCTGACCTGTTGGGAGAGGAGGGCTTGAGGACTGGAGTTGAGCACCCCTGTGGTAAATGGACATCCAATGACCTCCCTGTGGTGGTGTTCCAGGCTTGACCATTGTTCTTTTGTCAAATTGCAAGTAAACACACTTGTTAAACATGAGGATCAAAAAGATGAAAAAAAATCAGCCCACTGAACTGCTCCTTTTGTGTCATTTAGAGAAAAAGTTGTTTACTAATATACTTCAACAAATATCCCTGCCCTTGTGGTCCTTTCCTTATATTGGGTTGCTAATTACTTTCACGTATATTGTTGCCCACGGTTAATTTCTTAAACTCTAGGTCTAGGAAGTTATTCAAGCCTATGGAGATCAGACTTGTTGATTCCTCATCAAACTCTGAAGATCCTCCATTTTAATTCCTGAGAGAATGGATTAATCTTTAGTGTGATAATGTCCATTGATAACCACATAGTTAGGACTCTGTAGTAGGTGATATTACCTGTACTTGGTAATTCGCTGAAGTCCTAGAACTGGCTGGACACTGTGTTCCATTTTAGAGGCAAAAATGCTTTGTAAATAACTTCCGAGTTTCCCCCAGAGATTTAAGCGATTCAGTCACTTTCAGCCAAGATTGACCTCCAACCCTTTAAAATTAAAGTGCCTGTCACTGTTCTGGAGTAAAAACACAATAAACAGCCTGAGTTGTAGCTACGGAAGCATATAGACATCACCAAAGAAAGGTGGCTGTTTTAATAAACAGCCTGAAATTGAATATATGTGTGAAGGGAAGAAGAAAAGCGCCATGTGCTGGTAGCGACACAATAGATGGTCTCTGTGTATTTGCTGCTGCGCTTTGCTTGTGACATTTGCACAGTGACAGCACAGTGACAACAAATATAATTTTAAACTAATATAAGGCTCCATTTTAGCATCTATGTTCTGTAATTGTGTGTGTGTGTGTGTGTGTGTGTGTATACTTGTGTGCGTGTGTACACTGTTTTTTGATTCATTATATTGACTTTAGAGGTGCAGCCTCACTTATTGCAGGACCACAGTAAGCTAATGGTAGTGATAGGCATAATGACTTATTGTGGTGATTAATGACTTCATTTCCATTGAACTCTGCCCTCTTGCATTAAACCGTGTGCTGCCTGCGTGGTTCACAAATGTAAGATTTTGTAGCTTTTTTTTGGTGCCAGTGGAGGGAGTACTGTTTAACTACTCACAATTCTCCCCATTGGTGTAAACTAATATAATCTCATGACACTCTGATTTTAGTATTCATTGCCTTCTTAATGTCAAGTCTCTATTGGAAAACAAAATAAGAAATGAACCTGCACTGCTTCTTTAAGCTTCCAACTAGTCTGCCTAAAAGAAAACAATTCTGCATTTGATTGGACTTATATTAACTTGCTGTGTGTGGGATGCGGGTTCCTCCACCCTCTGCCTTTCAGCGCAGGAATAGAAATTTCATGTATAAATTCAAGTGCCAGTCTGAGCTGAAACCTCTGTGATTGCCAACTTGTAGTCAACTCGGTCCCATATTTAAACTGATTGAAACTGACTGTACAGATTTAATGCAGTGAAACTGCAAAACAGTCGGTTCGGGGTGATTCTTGTACTTTTTCGTCCACATTAGTTTGACTTGAGCAAATTAAGATGTGACACTAAAGGGGCAGAGAATGGGGATAGATGCAAAGTGTTGGACTTGCGGCAGACTTGTGTAAGTAACAGTAGGTGAGCAATGCAATATAATAATATGGGCATGCTTTGACAAGTATGATAAGTCCAATAAAACGCACCTTCAGTCAGGTCTGACATGATTCATGTTTTGGATCTGCAAAACAGATTTTCAACTTTAGGTCCAGATTTCTCAGGGACAAGTTAGGTTACGCCTATAGCGACGGCGACGCGTTGGTCGCTGGAAAATCAAATAAAGATGACTTCCAGTGATCGCGACCAATCCGGCGCATTGCGCCTACTATAAGCACACGCGACGGCGCCAATGCATTTGTTTTGCTGCAACGTCTGTCGCCGGCACTATAAGCACAGCCTAAGGGGTGAACATTCCTTAATAAGAAAAGTGTGTTGCTCACCCTTTGCTCCCTCCAGGTGTTATAGCATAAGAGTCTCGTTATCATTAGAGTGAAAATGCATCAGAGCTAAAACACCCCCAGAATGCTCTATATGTAATAAGTTAAACTGTTCCATTATAGATTTAGGTATTTTTATAGATCTTTTCAAATTTAGACCTGAAAGTAATATTCCAAACAGCACTTTTGAAAAATCCAGGGAATATAGTCTATATTATGTACAGTATATGGCAGAGGAATGATTGTGATAGAAAAGTATTGCACATCTGTTTATGGAACAGTATAGTATCCACTGAGATTGTCATTTACAATCTGTTTAATAAATATTTTAGGGGACTACGTAAAAGAGACTATATTGCTGTATAACACACAGGCTATGAATAATGTTTGTAGCCTCAATCCCCCAATAATCCCTCAACACACAATGTTTAATTTTTCTCTGACAGTAAAAATAGGTAATATAGGAAATTGCGTAAAACTGTCAGTTGGCTCATCTAATGATGACTAATTGTTTATAAAAATAAAAAAGTTGTTTTATTGTGTTTTCAAACAATTATACATACATACAATTATTACATGAGGGATCCGTGGAACCCAAGCTAATTTTAGATTTATACATCCGATTTTAATATAAAAATAATAATAATAAAAAATAAAAAAATGGAAAAGAGGATAGAAGAAAGAAACCGCAAAAGAGAAGGTAAAGAGAGGGGGGGGGGTGGATAGATGACTCATTTTTATTATGCAGATTTCAAAGATGGTGGTGCCTGGCGTTGTGCTTGCTTGTAGGCTGGAATTGAGACTGTCCATGTAATTTACGTTCTATTATTGTGCATTTGCTAGGACCGATAATACTGCAACACATTATATATTACATATTGAAAAATAAGCTAAACCACTTTGTTTTCCCAATATAGTTTCTGCATGCTTCTTGGGTGTACATTTTTATACACTGTTCAAAGTTAGCATGACTGATGTGAAATCTCAGTCACCATTTTCTACTCTTATAGTAATATCTGAAAGTGATAGCTCTGGTATTCAGCATGTGCATGGGAGTTAGAATAATACCTACAATCACTTGGCTTACTACCTCATTGTAGCAGTGCAAGAACCCCATGTCACTTATTTGTGTACTACATGATGGCTGGTTAATATTATAGCTTCAGAGTATGTATTAAAGCAACATGAATATTTGTGTATATGTGTATATATAATATATATATATATATATATTGTAACAGTATATTTCTTATAGATAAATCCTCTATTCTGCTTCTAATAATTCTAATGGTTGAATAGTGCCACACCGATTACATAGCTATGTCCTTTAGTGCCAGTGACCCACATTGTATGAAATTGTTTTTAGTAGGCGATTGTCTGTCAGTGGGCTGACTTCTTTATTGTACCACAGATAAAGTATTGCTAGGTCTTTACTAGTACTGTACTTTATAGTTGATATTATGAGTTCATCAAACCTACTCAACAAACTTAAACATTGAATTTTGTAATTTACAGTTTCAAACAGAATTCAATTAAAGAATGAATGTATATTGTTTCACTGAATTGTGATGTTCATTTTCTTTTCTTAGGGTGATGACTGTGGATCACTACAAGACTTACAGCTATCAATCCCGACGACACCAGAACCACAGGATTCTGAAATAATTTGGAAGGTAAATATATGTTAGAAGTATGTAAAATAATTGCATAATTATAGGCATATCATTGGTGATTTCCTCTTTTAATACAGCCTGATGCAGTTCGGGATCCTAGATACTTTTGTTTCCGTCCCCCGCAATCTGCTTCAGTATGCAAGGATGCTGACATGCATAAAATGTAGGAGAAGCTGGTATAGATAGTTGTGAGAGATAATGTGCTATGGCCACCAATGGAAAAATGCATGGAGCCCTTGTATAATTTCATAATGCTAAGCCATTAGCGGCTCAGCCATACATATCTAGGCAGCAGCCAATACGTAATTGCAGTTTTGGACTCAGAATTTATGATTTGGCATTGTCGTTACTGATTTGATAGATTAACTACCATAGCCATTATTATCAGATCACAATTAAGTCTTGTTCCTGCACATTCTGAATCACATATACCAAATGTTAACGCTAGGACTACCTCTTATCTGGGGAAAACCCCAAAAAGACATTCTGTGGAACAAACAATATGCAGGTTGTTTTTAATTGTTGGGTATATACATTATTTTGCCTCATCATTTATAGTAGAAATGTTTTCAAATGAAGGTTCTGTATTGGTATTGCTTGCTTAGTTATATGGAGAAGCAAGTGATTTTCCCCAGATATCTGTAATTTCTCTTGCAGCTCAATACAATTCTGTAGGCACATGATGTACTTGTCTGTTAATTGTGTGTGAGTTGGGTGTAAGCAGATGGTTTCTGAGGTAGACAGGACTTCAATAAGTACAAGAATCTAATATAAAAACTCGAGCTAACATAATAAAGGTGTCTTTCAGATTAATTTGATTTTGCCTCTCTTTTTTTTTTTTTTTTTCAATGTGTCTGCATTGACTAGCACAGGGGATAGCAACATATTACACCGAGTAAACTGTAATGGATATACTTGATTAAAAACATGCTTGTGATGGGAAGGTTCGTGTATGTGTTGTTGTTACTTTTGGCTTGAATCTGTTCTTTTAAAATGGCGATATTGATAGGAAACAAAGTTGAGCTGAGGTGCTTGTAACTTAATTAGACTGATTTTGTTAGAAAAATGGAGCTGTAAATCTTAGAGGAGACCAAGTACAGCTCAACCCTGTTATAACGCGATCCGTTACAACGCGGATCCGCTTATAGCGCGATGCAAGCGTGGCTCCCAGTTTCTTATTCATGAATACTTTACAACACGATTATTGGTATCTTAAATACTTTATAGTACAATGCATATGTAACGCTTGTTCGTGTCTGGTCTGACCCACCCAATCTTACATTGGCCCCTGTGGTCTATCCAGCCCTGTTACATGTCTGTGTCTGGTGGTGCACCTGTAGGCAACAGGACTCCTGAGTCTCCCGCATGATGGTATTCGGGGATGTCAAGTCAGACAGGTATCTGAGGTAGTGGGTGCGAGTCCTACTCACATCACGTGCAGCGCCTCCACCTCATCAGGATCTATGCGTATGCAGGTAGATGGTCCTGATGAGGAACTCCTTCTTGGTGGTGAGGGCCCCCGGAGAGTAATTGCAGACTCACACCATGGGGTTCTCGTTGAACAAGCCATTTTTATTGTGCGTGGTGATAAGGGCCAGCTGCCCCTCACAGTCATGGTCTCAGCCGCACATTGTTCCGTGATTCCCTTTAAAAGGTACGCCCTCCCAATGGAGTGGGATTCCCTCTCCCCGCAGGGAGATCACCCCTGTGCCAGGTCCCTGGACACAGTTGGCCTTCTCTGGCTGGATATAGAATAGTGCCACAAGTTACTGCACTAGTGGGCACCTTTGAACTTGCTGCTTCACCTTGTAACATCAACCCGCAGCAACCACACACACTAACTTTAGGCAGTGCAGTGCCTTATATACCTCAGGAAGCAGGCACATCTCTGATGTCACTAACTCGGGACTCAGAGCATGTAGCCACTCCCATCCATACATAGGGCACCTCACCAGGTTGTGAGGGCAAACCTCCATGATTACTGCTGGTATTCCTGTAACTTACCAGGTTTTACTGCCAGCAGGAGAGATGACTGTAGAGATTGTTATGCATGGCTATATACTCCCCCTGGTGAATCCCCTCCGTCCCGGCTGGGACCTAAATTTGGTGTACCTTTCTTCAGGAAACACTGCAAAAGGAACACACATCAAAAGTCATAACAATGCTTTTCATAATTAGTTAGATAACAGCGCTCACTGACCAGCAGGGGCGCTCAAGATTTATTTTCACAGACCTCATTTGCTTTCTCCCTAATAATAGTGACGAGGATCTGGCTTCTTCACTTCTCTGCCCGCCATGTCGGTCACTGTTACGCTATACTCCCTGGGCAAGCCACGTTCCCCTCTATACACCACCTTATGCATGTAGATGCTGCGCACATTACTCCAGACTCGCATTAACTGGGATATACGTTCCTCTGTTTGGGGGCCCTTAATGGCACCTCCCTTGGTAACCATGTAGTACTCAATATCCTCCCTGAGCCACCCATCCCTGCGGTCCTCTATCTCCTGCATGAGGGGTTCGGGAACATATGGGTATTCTAGCCCATGGGTACGTTTATATTTAGCTATAATGGCCCGTTCTGCTCGGCAGGCCCTTGTCAGCTTAGCACTGCCCGCTCTCGCCGGCAACACCCATGACAGGGGTTCATCAGGATCCACCGGATCATCCAACCCATCCGGACCCAGGGGTTCTATTAATCCTCGCCCAATTCTATACCACCTATCCTGGATTTCCCTTAGATGATCCTCCTCCGTAAACTCCCCTTTAGCCCACCAATGATCTACTACCCCCTCCTGATCTATGATGAACCATGTCCTATCAATCCAGGGCACATATCCCTCAAACAAGGGGGCCCACCATCGGGTTTCCCTGACCTCCTCTAGCGAGACCTCCTCTAGCTTTCTCTCTTCTGGTACACCGCTGGAAGATATGCCCGACGTACACTCGGACGGTGCTTGATTGTCCGAACCCTTTTTCTGGCTTCCAATAGTAACGCTCACATTACTGGGGCAGTCACTGGATACCGACACCTGCCGTGTAATCCTCCCTCCTCCCACTGACCCATCATCAGATGTCCCATAGTCCAGGCTCCCAGTCCGTTCATCGGAAGTGACCCGTGAATCCCCTGACATCCCTAAACTGGAGGATGACCCAGAAGTGAAAGTGAATGGGGCTGGGACTTTAACTAGGGCCTGGGGTCTAGCTAGGACTGGGGTTTGGGGATAGGGCCGCACAGTCAGTATCCGCGGGGCTAGGACCCACTCTTCTCCGCTACCTGGTCCGGTTCCGCCGCAGGGACTCTCCGTCTCTCCGGTCTCACGACTCCTCGATCGCTGCGTCGATCGCCCGCTCCACTTGGGCGTCCGACCACCACTGCTCGAGCGCCGGGGCACGATCATCTCCCCCGCAGCTCCACTGGAAGTGATGTCCGGAAACGCACGTCTTCCGTCGCCATCTTGGGTTGGGTCCCCAAGAGAGACCTCTTCCTCCACCACGATATCCGGCAACGCCTTTTTCCGTCGTGGCGCCGCCTGGGCCTGGCTCTTTCCTTCCTCCGCCACCACCACCTTGGGAGCCTGGGACAAGCATGGACTCTGCTTACCACTCCGGGGCGTTGGAGTGGACCTGCCGCCATCAGATCCGCTGGTCACCACGGCCGTGGGACTTCGCCGCGGTATGGTCGACACTCGGCTCCGTTCTTCGCCGACACCGGTAAGTGGCACTCTTTTAATTGTACTGCTGCTGTGGTACGCCGGCGGTCGGGTCGTAACGGCAATAATGCTGAGGGACTCCTCGTCCGAGGACTCCAATTTTGCATTTGGCCGGGGCATTCCGCCTGGTGATTTGCGGCGCGGCCCCCTCTTATCACCGCGTCGGTGACCGTTTTTCTCGGTTGGCTCTGTTTTGATGACCGGAGCTTGTCCCTGTTCTCCCGGGACTCGTAGCCTCCCTCCAGAGCGCACCAGGAAGTTCCGCCGCCAGCATAGCGGCATCTTCCGCAGCCTCTACTGCTTGAATCGGCACAAATGTTGGCATGGGGGATAAATATTGTAGGCCACACTGGGCGCATCGTGCAGTAGAGCTCACCGCTCCGCCCGGCAGTCGACACTGCAGGCATAGGCATGCTACTGTCTCTACGCCTTCTACTCAGAGGATCAAGAAGCCTCCTGGAGCCGAGTAGGGATGAGTGGTTATCAAAGGCCCTTGTTCTTGTTTGCAAGCCATAGTCACCAATTGAGGTGCTCGCACTAGTGGTCTGTACGGCTTGCTGGTTCCTCGCAACTGAAGGGCATGGGCTGGGTCGCCAACCCTTCCTCCAGCTTTCTCCATCCGCATCCGCCAAGACAGGAAACCACTCCCCCTGGTTAAAACTTGGGGGATGTCCCGTAGACTTGTAGGCTGGCCCAGCACAGGGGCGGAACTAGTCACAGTCCATGTGGGCGCGGCTCCAGCTTTCGCGCCATACCCCCCAACAGGGCGGGGTCTCTCTGTTGGCGCCACTCCTGGCCAGCTTTCTGCAAATTGAGCATTTGCAATATTCTCTGCAACTGGCCCACGCGGTTTCCCAGGGACGCGGGAACCGCCATCTTGGTTTGCACTGTCAATCAGATTCATTGTTGAGGTAGCGTTCGATTGTTTGTATGTTGAATGACAAGCAAGTCCATTACGTGCCTCCCATTTCACAACACTGTCCCCTTCACTATCCTCAGGGTCAGTACCCCAAGGTCCTAAGCAGGCCATACACGGCACCACCACTGTTTTCACGCCATTCCACAGCAGGCTCCCAAAAGTCTCTTCTGTAGCTGGCTCCTCTTCCTCACACATCATAACATATTTGTTCTCTCCTTCGGCCTCCGTCAGCCATATTTGCGCTTCCGCACCTCGCGGATTCTCCATTCTGTCGGGCGCCATTCGACTACTGTCTTGAATTATTGTACATGGAGCTCCACTCTGCGGGGCAGCTGCCACACCGGTACAATAAAAATGCCTTGTGCACCACCTTGTGTACCTAATGTAGATCTGACTCATGTTTGCACTACCTCAGGCTAGGCTCACTCTTGCTATGTCTGCTGTATCTCCTTCCTCCCAGTCTGTGCTCCCTGCGGGTAAGTGGTCTGGAATGGACTAGAGTACTCTGGTTCGTCCATGCAATACTTGGGCATCTACCTGCTGTTGGTTAGTTTAGCGCAGACCCTCTCCAGGATTCCTGCTCTAAGTTACTAGTTTATCCCTTTAGGCGTCCTACCACTAGCACTACCTCAAGGGACTCGGTCAGCTATAGCCCAGCTCCAGACCCAGCTATCTCCTTGCAGAATCCCAGGGCATCCGTGCGGTCCGCGTCGCATGCAGCTCCCCTGACTACCCCTGGCTCCCTTATACGCAGCACAAAGTGGCAGCAGACACTCTCCCGTTCCTGGTGAGCCCAGTAAAAGCCTGTCCTGTTGACAGATATCTCAGCAGCGCCTCCAACTGTAACGCTTGTTCGTGTCTGGTCTGACCCACCCAATCTTACATTGGCCCCTGTGGTCTATCCAGCCCCGTTACATGTCTGTATCTGGTGGTGCACCTGTAGGCAACTGGACTCCTGAGTCTCCCGCATGATGGTATTCGGGGATGTCAAGTCAGACAGGTATCTGAGGTAGTGGGTGCGAGTCCTACTCACATCACGTGCAGCGCCTCCACCTCATCAGGATCTATGCGTATGCAGGTAGATGGTCCTGATGAGGAACTCCTTCTTGGTGGTGAGGGCCCCCGGAGAGTAATTGCAGACTCACACCATGGGGTTCTCGTTGAACAAGCCATTTTTATTATGCGTGGTGATAAGGGCCAGCTGCCCCTCACAGTCATGGTCTAAGCCGCGCATTGTTCTGTGATTCCCTTTAAAAGGTACGCCCTCCCAATGGAGTGGGATTCCCTCTCCCCGCAGGGAGATCACCCCTGTGCCAGGTCCCTGGACACAGTTGGCCTTCTCTGGCTGGATATAGAATAGTGCCACTAGTTACTGCACTAGTGGGCACCTTTGAACTTGCTGCTTCACCTTGTAACATCAACCCGCATCAACCACACACACTAACTTTAGGCAGTGCAGTGCCTTATATACCTCAGGAAGCAGGCACATCTCTGATGTCACTAACTCGGGACTCATAGCATGTAGCCACTCCCATCCATACATAGGGCACCTCACCAGGGTGTGAGGGCAAACCTCCATGATTACTGCTGGCATTCCTGTAACTTACCAGGTTTTACTGCCAGCAGGAGAGATGACTGTAGACATTGTTATGCATGGCTACACATACAATTGTACATTATTTCTAACGCGATACACTTATAACGCGATGTGATTCTTTGGACCCCAAACACAGCGTTATAAGGGGGTTGAGCTGTATTCCAAACCAGGAATAAAAAATGCTTACCAATCACTGAGTGAATACCCAATGCATGCCCCTGCTCTGTGAAATATATTAGATGTCTATTGCCATTTTGTCTTCTGACACAGAATTGCAGGGTTCAACTAACAGATAAAGGAAATCTTACCAAAGATTCAACAAAAATGTTGAGTGAAAAATAAGAGGAAATTAGGAAAATGTGTAATTTGTCACAATGTGAAGTTCCCATTTTCAGCTGACTGAATGTGCCACATTTGCACTAAACAATGGCTCCCTTTCTGTGAAAATATTACTGTGTAAAAAAACAATTGAGAACTGCAGCTTTTCTTTTTATTTGCATAACTTCTTTATGGACCAAAGGATCTGCCCTTTTTTTTGTTTTGTTTTTTTGGAGTAGTTATCTCATGTTCATTTTTCCACAGCCAGAGGGCACTGAAACGTAGTGAGTTGAAGGCCCCTGTGGTAGCGAACAGGTTAAATTGGAGCCTTGGAAAATAATAAAAGGAGACGGTCTTCAATTGTATTGGCACGGATACCATCAGCCCTGAAGATAATCTTTCATTTTTACTGTATTGTAAAGGAATGTGCAACAGTCATTCTAAACAATAATCTATGAATTGGCTAAAAATAAGAAGTAATAAACAGATTCAACTTTTTTTTTTTTATTGGGTCACCACGTCAAAGGCTGAACCACTGATTGAGCCACCTGTGCTGAAGCAGGGATGTTCTTAAAACCTGACCTGTTGATGGCACTTGAGGACTGGAGTTGGCTGCCCCTGACATAGGCAGTCCATGGATTTTTTTGTTGTTGTCATCTTTGCTTTTACGCTACAGATAACACAGTACATACAGGCTATATGGTTATGCATTAGATTTTCATGGTTAAATGTTTAGTGCTTAACTAAAAAGGCTGCAATCTAACTCTGTTTGATCTATGATTCCCGTACTTTTGTTGCAAATTACTTTGTGCGTTATACATTCCCTTGATGCAGAAGTGATTCTTGGTCCTCTGTTACCATTCAACTCTCAGAAAATCCATTGTGCTTCTCATCCCTACCTTAGTGATAGGCCAGAAACTGTTCATTAGAAACTAAAATATATATTGGCTGTTGCTCTGATTTCATAGTGACGAGGAACTACACGCTTGATATCACTCTATCAAACCATATGTAACACACTTTGCAAAAGCACACCACCTCTAACCAAAATGATCAGAGAGGGACATATTCCAACTAATTAGCCTATTAGTTGCAGATATACATTTACAAAGTCCTGAGAAGAAGTCTTCAGAGCTCAATTCAGTCTTCAACAGTCCAACTAATTAGGAATAGCAGACAAACCCGCCATATAATGATGTGTGGCTGCTGGGCTCTCTCTTAATATATGGATTTGCATATTACTGCAACCGATCACTCTCTTAAGCCTAACAAAGCATACCCCATGATGATAAAAAGTCTTTAAAAGTAAATTATTATTTTTTACCTCTTCTAAAAACGCACCGTTGCATAACCTGACCGGTGTGGGCACTCTAGTGCGCCTCCAAGATAGACAGAGAAAGTGCCTGGCCAAAAGCTAACACCGTGCATAAAAAACAGACCCAGTGCATGCCTGATTAGTGTGTAATAATTATACAGGGCTGCAAGATGAAGCACTCTACAGCTAATACAAATTAAAGCAACAATACCCCCTTAATTTATTTATTTTTTTAGACCATTTTTTTTTTTTACAGGATGGGAACCTGGGGATTGGGTGGGAAACAAAATGGCTGCCAAACCCCAGCCCAATAGGAAGCCACATCGTCATCAGTAGCACCTTCCTGCTGGATGGCTATTTAAATCCCCTTTAAAAAATAGGAACTTGCACTGCTAACTCCACCAGTAAGTATCTGTAGCCGGGGGGTTCCCTGGAGATGAAAATGGTGTGGCTCATCTCTGGAGGACTCCCCAGTTCCAAACCCATAAAGTAAAAGGGTATATTGTTGCTTTGAAGTCGGAGGTGAGCTCTGGACTTGTTTGCTACTTCCTACTTTCACTGACTTTATACCAACGTGTTTTGCTAGGAATACTTTGCGATTTTTGGGGGTAATTTTTTCTTAAAGGCTGAGCACAGATTGAGATACCGTTTTCAAGGAAAACCCGTGCATCAGTTCTTCACATCAAACTTCAAACAACCTTTTTCTTTATATTCTACCCCATCTCAGACAGAAGACCTGTTAAGCGAGATCAGGCAGCTTAAGGAGGAGGCCAAGAAAAAAGATGAAACTATCCAACAATTAGAGTATCAGCTGGTAAGTATATTTGGTCCTTTGCAGACCATCAATTTTGGGTTCCATGATCATCTCAATTTTGAGATTTCCAGTTTAACCTTTAGAGTGCCGGGGGTCTGGTGGCATCAGAGTGCCACCAGAACTCGGGCACTGCTGGATCATGTGATTGCTCCCAATCCAGTTACGTCATCAGGGTACTGTAAAAATGAAAGCAGAAATACTCCTGAAACCTATACTGAATGAGTTTAACTATTATAATGTTAGGATCTGGCCCCCTGAGCATTTACAGATTTGTTTTGTGTTTAAAAATGGTTATTTTCTTAATCTCTAGCTTCAGAGGTTACCACGTTAACCTTTAGACCAGGGGTAGCCAACTCAGGTCCTCAAGGGTTACCAACAGGTCAGGTTTTCAGGCTAGTCCTGCTCCAGCACAGGTGGCTCAATTAGTGGCCCAGTCTTCAACTGCACCACCTGTGCGAAAGCCGTGATAGCCTGAGAACCTGACCTTAAGGGTTTTTCCCCAATTGTGTACACCAGGGAACACCGTGTTCCAGATTTACAAAAGTGAATGTCCACTTTAAAGCCGCATTGATTTGCTTGTAATAAGCGTTTTTCTTTTTGTCCTGACCAAGTCTTCGAAAAATAAAAGCCCATTACGCTAGTCATAGTTTTAACTTTCTAATTTCTAACTAATTTTATTTCTAACTAATGATTTTAGCGATGCACGAAATGTATCATTTTTTTTAAAGATTTTCTTCATTGCGTCATATATTTTGTGGAGTGAAATTTGATTTGGATCAAAAAATCCCTTCTAATCCGTATACCAGTTACTTTGTATTTTATGGGCAATTTTTGTATCTTTAGAGGGGACTTGTCTTTAACGCTTGACAGTTCCAGATTGCTCATCCCAGAAAGCAAAGCTGTTTCGCTGACTGATCTGTTTCTGTATTCCTTCTCAAATTCCTCTTCTGGTTACTTGATTCCATCTGCTTCATCTTACATGTTTGTGGCGGTCCACATTCTTTATCTGTATTAATGTTGTTCAAGCGAAGTTTTTTGGGGGTTTTGTTTATTTATTTTTTACATTTCAGTTCCCAGCTGTTTTTTATGCAGTTTTATTTACATACAATTTAAGGAAATGAAGAATGACACAGACTTAAGAAAGCGCTTCATTGTTGAATTCACACCAACTGTTTTTTTTCTTACAGGAAGCTCTTTCTGTTTTTGTTTATATACATAGAAAACCAGATTTATTTGACAGTGTTCTATATATTTAAGGTAGTTGTAGAGATATCAATGAACACAACACTGCAGCAGGTAGAGCGCGTATCTGATGAATTATTTTTTTTGCTGCTCGTTTTAATGAGCTAAAAGACCAGTTAAATCATCGTTACTTTGCATAGTAAAGGAATTCCTGTCAGTATGGATTCAGTTATATAGGAAAGTATTAGGCAGGGCTCCTGCATCCCTGTCCAAATTTTGAATGCATTCAAACATAAATAGGTACCGATTGTGCTAGCACAGGGGTGCTCAACTCCAGTCCTCAAGCCCCCTCCCCAACAGGTCAGAGTTTCAGGATAAAATGCAAAAAAAAGTACTATTTAAAATAAGGTGCTTTCTTTCCCCCGCCTTAAAGTTCAATTTTCGAAAACACTTTGCAGGGGAAAGTACCCACATATCTAAGCTGCTTCGTTTTCAAACACACTTCTACTCTCCTCCCTCCCCCCCACCACCAAAAAAGTGTTGATCCCAGCAAATACATAGTTATTCAAAGAGCCACTATCAACAGCAAAAGCATAGTATAAACTTGTAAAAAGGTGCCGTCCAAAGTGTGTCTTGATGAGCAATTTGCGGCCAAATGAATATGCATTGCAGACATCTCGAGCAGCAACCACAGATGTGTGCTTTGTTCGAGTGGGGCACATTGCTACTTTAAATTATGCAATGCTAATTTGTGTTCAAGATCTGATGGGAGTTTTGCATATCAAGAGGGATTTTGAAACATTCTTTACTTGGCCCATTGGATGGCATTGTGTTCTAGATTCTCAACCACCTAACTCTGAGTACATCCCCTAACGTAGTGGGGAACCCCATTATTTACCAGAATTCTTGGTCAGCTTGTTTTCTTGTCTCTATGCTTTTAGAAAACAAGGTGTAAATGCCAGAAAGGAAGCCAAGAGTCTAAAGGAGAAAAGCACACTCAATTGGATAAATACACTCAGACCACCTGGAGGAAGAGTTCAGTGAGTAGTGTGTGTGTGTAGTTGTGTGTGTCTGTGTGTTCACTGTAATGCAAATGCAGCTTGTGCATACATTGTTACATGGTAGGTATAACTCCAAAATGATGCTGGTCTCATTAAACTCCTTTCTGTGCTCCTGCACAGCTCAACTGTTATTTTGACCTAGAGCAGGGGCGGAAAACTCCTGAGCTCAAGGGCCAACAGGCCAGGTTTTCAGGATATCCCTGTTTCCACACCGGTGGCTAATCAGTTGCTCTGTGAAAGCGTTACTTTTTTACTTTGGTAGGAATCACTTCACTCAACCCAGTGATTTGGACAGCACTGGTTTAGCACTCTCCGAAACACAGACAAATACGAGCTCGGGAAGAGAGGAGTCAGACAACAGGTCTGCTTCCACACTTCAAAGTTTGTTCAGTTGTGCCCAGACATTTATACAGAAAACTAAGGGCGTGTTAATACATAACATATCATGTTTAACAATGAGAAATAACACGTTTCTGTAGAGGTTATGTTTCTGTGTCTTTGGACCAAGCATTAGTAAATCATTACATCGTGCTCGTGTTTGGCCGGCAGTTTCTACTTCTACATTACAAAGAGAAATACAGGGAATGTCTATCAAGAGCATGCAGTTGTATTGTTTGGGACATGTTACTGCTCTTGTGCTATTGTATAAAAGACAAACTGAGAACAACAGAAGTAAATAAAGATTACAACTAGCATAGTGAGTTAATTCTCTCAGTACTGGAACAGCCCGTATAAGAAAAATAAAGCTAGCAGATTATATTCACCCTTTCAATCCCTGAGACTTGTAGAGCTGACATATAATTGTAACCCCTTCACTCTGTCATTGACTGAGCCATTGATTGAACCACCTGCACGAATGCAGGGATATCCTGAAAACCTGGCTTGTTGGTGTCCCGTGGGGACTGGGGTTGGCCTCCCCTGACCTAGAGTAAATTAAATCAGTTAATTATGAGCTACAAATTTCTTCATGATCCCCAAATATGAACATGATATACACCATGGATCAAAATAATAATTTTAATTATTTTGTTTTATACACCAACCATAGCAATAACATATGAAGTGATGCTGAATCTTTACATAAACATTAAAAGCCTTGACATGTTCCTTTCACAAGGCTTCATGTGAAGGAAATTCCAGACTGATTTTTTTTTGGGGGTAAACGACATGTTTGTTACACCCTGAATCTGTACATTGTAATGTACAGATTAATTTTCGAATGCTGAGTACTTTTTTTTTTTTTTTTAAATCGCCAAGGCCAGTGTTTTGGTTTATCCAGAACAAAACTTGTTTTGGATTTGTAAAAAATAATGGCATAAACTTAGTGTTTTAATTTGTGAATGCAAGAGTTTGCTCAGTTTATGTATCAGACTTCCTCTGGTTTTAGGAAAACAATGTTGCTTGGATAGCAATATTTTTTTCTTTGTCCGACTCTAACTTCTGAGCGAGCTTCTGAACTTCTCAAAGTTTGAGAAGTTCGGATTTTGAACCTACCCTTCTTTATTTTTTGTTTGCTATGTTGCCTCTTTGTTAACCTGTCCTGCTTTTGCCATGTATTTTTTGTTCGGTTCTCACTCTTCTCCAATTTTGTTGGCTCTTCAGTCCATCACTGTCTCATCTTTGTCACTGTGTTTATATGGCTTTATACATGCAAAGTTGTCCTGTTACTACTTCTATTGTCTCTTATATCTAAATCTATTTCCCCTCACTGAGTAGACTGGGCATTCTCCTAATGAGCGGTTAGGAGTGGGTTCATTTTTATTTATTTATTGTAGAGCAATTGCTGGATCTTTCTCTGTTCATTGACTCTTGTAACAAGAGGTGCTTCTGTTGTTGAACCTGTCCTATAGCTGTTCTCAGGAGCAGACGTCTTCCAATTTCACACAGACCAGCAATATATCGTATACTTGGCGGGTTCCTCTGGAATGGTGTGAGGTGCTAACTGGGCAATGAAGGACTGTTCGAAAATACACACAGTTTGCACTAACATTTGGGAAGCAGTGGTTGCAATGCCGCGTTCACATTAACATTTTTCGTGCATACAGGATAGGGGAGTTGATGGTGTTTTCAAAAACAAGCAAGGGCACCGGGTTGCTCCATTAAAACATGAGTATAGACAATAATAAGCATGATAACTTTAGCACTTTTCTCCCAATGGGACTCAAAGTTCAAGAAAGTCACATTATACAATACACCCACAGGTCAAAGACTGACCAGGGTGGAAAAGGCACATGAGCATGTGTTAAAAAGAATGAAAAATATGTTGTGAATCAGGGAACAGTTACGCAAGAAGTAAACCTGAGGGGGGGGGAAGCTTCATAGACTTCACACCTGTGACATACTTTCAATTTCAAGAAGTTTTGAAGTCTCCAGGCAGGTTTCTTTTACCCAAGCAAGTTCGTCTCGCCTTCCTTTCGAATTGGACTGCACCGTTGGCTGCGGAAATGGGTAAGTCAGTGGATGAGATGACGATGGGTAGATGGAAATTGAACACACATAAGTCGTACATCCAATGATAAAAAGAAAATGGGGGGGAAAAGAACAAATTGTAAGAAAAGAGTCCCATGGGAAACTAGGCAATTACTCTGAGGATATTGTGATTTCTAGCTGTATACCCCCGATGAAGCCAGTTATGGTGAAACGTACGTAGGGTACGTCTGACGTCACCGTCACGTGGGCTCATCGGTGAGGTTTGGGCTTCACATTGTCTGAGTAGACTGCGTCCCTGGGCAGCAAAAGCACTCAGACCCTAGGGTTAGTCTCTTATATATCCACATCTGGTATTATCCAACTAGACAGTTGACAGTTAAATGCAGCTCTGTTATGCTTGAGGTGCCTATGGCTGTTTCATCTCAGCCATTATTACGAGCAGCCTTATCTTGCATTCAGCAGACTAGCCTGCATTTAAATGCTTATACCCCACTGCTACAGGGGTTTTGATAGAGACCACCCAGATTATAGGCTTCACTAAGGTTTAATTAAGAGGTGTATATATATAAAACACCTCTATTAAACACCCTACCACACCTCTCCGTCTTTTAATTATTTCTTGTTTGTTTTGTGTATGTGGTTTTCTCCAAACAGTTTATTTTAATCAGTTTATGATAAAATATAAGTTTTAATTAGGACGTACTCTTTCTAGTGCCACACAATAGGGATTCTTTCTTTCCACTTGCCATGTATACTGTAGATACCTTAAAAGAGACAATACCAGGGGTTTCTTTTTAAAATAATATTAATGGATCAATTCTGAGAGATGATCAGCAATCAACTGCTTTGTACTTGGTGCATATCTACAGTATTGTAGTGCTAGAACAAATGGCACAAGGGGGCATACGTCACAATTTGTCATGAGGCTGCTCCCGATGTCACAGTAATACTCATTAAAGTAATGTCATCAATTTGTGCCTTGCACAGTAATTGTATGTTAGAATTATACATTTATAATTTAAGACCCAAGTATCTAGGGGGAACCACTCTTCAGAGACTGAGTTTATGCATAAAATGTATATGTTTGGAATACTGAAAATCCATAAAAAAGAATAATGTAAAACAAAAGTACTGGTACAGTGCTGCTATTCTAACGTGTTCCCATTCATTCCTATGTAGCTCTGTTTGTTAAAACTGTCTCATTGTCAGAGTATAAGATATTTTTCTAGCCATTTACATGTAAATTGAGTTTTGCTTTATTGCTCAGTGGAAACTAGATTTCTCTAAACTGTGAGGATTAAATTTATTTGGGCTCCTTAAATTTGATTAATGCAATGGAACAAAAATATATATATACACAAATTGCTGTCCTGCCCAAAATGCTTGGACTCATGCTAAAAAAATAAACTGAAAACAATTAAGTAACATATCTTAACTCATTTCATATCTTGGAAATCATTGCTTATGCCTCTCTTCTAAACGTAAAGAGACAAAATGAGTATGTCGTAACATGCATTATGTGTCAACTTGACCTCAAGTAAGTGACATTCTGACTTCAGGACATTCCTTTCAATCATTAAAGGATTGCTGTATTTGAGTGGTGGTGTTTGGATCATTAGTGCTGTCTTTCACATTTGGCTGTACGTATACTAATATCACTTCTCTACTATGCATCTTAATTGCAGAGAAAGCATGTATACATAATTGATTCAATACTTGGAGATTTCTGTGACAATATGATTAAATGACACATTGGTAGTAAGATGGCAAGTACAGTGAAAGCGACCAAGTAAAGTATCCCTAGAGTGTTTGCCAAATCTAAAGGCAGGTGAATGCAACTTTTATAAGGACTGTCTTGCTTAATCTTTCTATTTAGTGTCCTAATGTTGCTGGGCAGAATTGCATCATTTGTAACAATTTTGCATTCTTCAATACATAGATCAAAACATCACAAGATTTTCACCATTATACTTTAATTCACACCTTTTCTGCGGTGTGTCACAAAACATTCCATGCTCAGTCGGTACCAGTGGGGTCAGTAATCACACTATTCTTTCTAACATGGTGTCCATTTAACAATAATCCAATGTGTAAGGAATCGTTTTCTGAATGTTTTGTATTTGTTTGAACACTTGTACAGTATGTAAATGTGTGTTGTAATGGAATTAAAGGACTTATTGATCTTTATCAATTAAACCTTTATACTACCACTGTATAGTTGAGTAAAAGAAAAACGTGTGTCTCTGAGCTTCCTCTGTGTTCTATGGGTTCTATTAATAAAAATAAAGAAATTTCTGACTGGCCTAACAATGGAACCTCAATCTCTGCATCCTTCCTGTGCCATCACAAACGAATGGGGATTCAGTGCTGCCCAGTTGGTGGCAAGACCAAACTTTAAACCAGATTCCTTCAGCACTTATTCTTCAGTATAAGGCTCCCTGCTCTATTTTTCACATTAGTTATGTTTGTTCTACTGGCAAAGAGGATATGTGCTCTGCTCTTTGCTCTGATATTTGCTCTGATATTTGCTCTGCTCTTTGCTCTGCTCTTTGCTCTGCTCTTGCTACAAAATTGTCACTCCTAGCTGGTTTTCCTCTGTTTGGGCTGTCTGTGTGTTAAGCTTTTCTGGGCTTCTGCCTTTGGTCGAGTGAGATTTTTGCTAGTAGCAGATTTTTTGGTCTCCCTAGAGATCTCTTCTCCAAGCTGCTATGGGCTGGATCTCGAATCTACTGCATTCCCCTCCCCCCAAATTATTTTCAATAATTTTGTAGACAAATATAACAAAAATAAAAAGGTACAATCAGTTTACAGTCAAATGCATAAACCACCAAGTAAAGAAATAACGGCTACATTGTTTTTACAACTTGTTCTAGGTGGCACAGATTTGTTTGTAAGCAGACTCTTATCCAGAGAGAGTTCAATTCCATTCAGTCCTAAGATTCAGCTTCTGGGTGATCTAGCATGCATATATTTTGAAAGTGTTCTTCCATGAAGAGTTTTCTCTATGGATAATAGTCTTTTTCTATCCTACTTTGAGAAGGGAACTGCTTTGGTATGTCCCTGTTCTGTTATAATGGAATAGGAGGGACATAGAGAGGTCTCTTATCCTCACCGCAAATAATTTTTCTTCTTGTCCCTCCATGCCAGTACAACTTTCTGTCCCTCCCTAGTGGAATTGTTCCTATTCTTTCATTGCTTGGCTAGACTTATTGATGTGAGGAGGAGAATAGGGAGCCTTCAAATTGTCTTATGAAAATTGATTTGTTTAAAGTGTTGTCCTAGCTGCAGCTGGGAAGGTCTTAATTCCCATTCATTTGTACTAGCATGAAGGTATTACTTGGAATTTATTTTATTATAAAAAGATTTATTTTTGTTTGAGAACCGTAGGATAACCTACAGATTTTTATAATCATACTTTCTCGTCATCAAAAAGCCAATTTAAGATGACATTTTATTAATTTGGTAGTCACCACTTCTCTTGGAAGCAAATTTCACAGTCTGATTGCTCCTTGAGTGAAGAAATTCTGTGGGGAGTTTCGCTTATTACCACATTATTAGCCCAGTTCATAGTTCATAAGTCAGTTCATGCACCATCCTTCTAATGAGCAATTAAAAAAAGATAATTTAACATAGTGCACCACCTGGTTACTTAAAATAAATACATCTTTCGACATACCTATGCTGTTCTCTCTCCAGCTGCATGCAGTAAAGTGTGACTGCAAATATAATTTCCAACACTCTTATCTTTAGAAGATCTGCCTGGACACATGCGCTCTGCACATAGAACCTGACCGTAACATTTTAGAGCGTTTTTTTATGAAGCAGAAATTTGAAATGGAACGTATGACTGCAGGATATAAAAATGGTCGTTGCATGCACTAATGTGACTGGGAACCATTATACTTCTGTTTGGATCTACTGAACTGAGGGATTATGCATGTCTACGATGTTATCTCAAAACCAAAAATGGTTTCCCTCTGTTAACTGGATTGGACAATGGTCTGTGAAATCAGAATTACACGATTATATATTTCTAAGTAAACATTTAATTTGCTTTTTATTGTTTCAAATCTTTGTAGGGAGTCACCTAGTATATCCAGTATTAGTTCTTGTTGGCAACTGTTGGTTTTATACTACATTACATTTTTGTCCTGTCCACTACATCTTTTATTGTTCCTTTCCAGTCGATAAAGGTACCTTCATCCACTCTACACTTGCATATTGCCATGGTCTTCTAAGAGTGAAACCTTTCACTAAGAAAATTGGGGATTTGTTGGTAATAATAATTGCACTAGGAAAACCCGTCCTTTGCTGTTTTGCTAAAACGCAAACGTGTGGCTTTGGTGGTGTTTTTCCTCCCCCGTGTATCCTACATTTTATTATCCTATTTCCCCTCTTTTTTTTCTGCACAGAGTGGGTATTCTGCTCCCTCCTACTCTCCCTGGCAGGGCTCATACCAGGGGAGTCCTCGGATTGGTCCACCGCAACGCAGACAGAGTGAGTCTGTGCACCTCTCACTCATCCCCCCCCTTCCCCCTTTGTCTGCTTATTAGAAGCTTTTATATTGCATGCAACGTCCCCTCCACTAGCATCCCTGCCCCAAAGTCCAGCAGTGAACAGGCATAGGATGATGTGCTGTTCTCTAACCAAAGCGCTTTTGTTTGGTCCCTGCACATGCAGCTAAAAATTCATTGTGTGGCATCTTTTTCCAGAGACCTGATTTTATGTTCATCACTTCCAAGTGCCATCCTGGTCATTTTGTTTGCACTGTTGGTAATATAATTTTGTTCCACCTGGTCTTTCTTTTCTGTGGCCTACTTGTACATAGCCTCACTTATAATAGAATGCATACTATGCACCAGTCAAAAAGATTTGCAATGTGAACATTGTTGCCATGCAGATCGTGACAGAACATCTAAGTGAGAGGTGGCCAACTCCAGTCCTCAAGGGCCAGCAACACCAAGTTTTAAGGATATGCCTACTTCGGCACAGGTGGCGCAGTCAGACTGAAGCAGGGATGTCCCTAAAACCTGACCTGTTGGTGGCCCTTGAGGACTGATGTTGGCCACCCCTAATTCAAGTGAATCATCTCAATTCAGATTAGAAAAGGATTCAATGCACATCAAAAACATCCACTGTTACAGGATCATATTGTATGCAAAGCCAATGCTTTAGCTTGTTAAGCAGTCATCAGGGTCAAAGGCCTAACCGGGCCTCATCTACCTCCCATCTACACAACCTATATACAATATAGAAGAATAATACTAATTATACTTTTAAATCCAAGACGTACATCTCCAGTTTTGGGCAAGAGTAATTTTCAGATGAGCTATACTGCTGCTCTACCCATTAAAGTTGCGGTCTAAAGGTTCCCTTGGTAACTGCAGAAGCAAAGGATGAGGAAAATAATAGTTACTATTTTTTTTTCTTTTTATTCAAAGTGCAGGACGAGCTCGGGGACCATGATATTATTGTCATGCGTTAAACTCGTAAAGGCGTCTATGGAGGATTGTTCTAGATTTGTATATAGACTTCAGTTTTTAACTCATTTGTTAGTGTTAAAATCTTACATTATGTAAATAAAAAATTTAAAAAAGCGAAAACTACGTTTTTATGACCCGAAGCAGCAAAGTTACATTCCAACGCACTGAACTACATGTATATCTTGGTGCAATCCTCCTCAAATCCCCATGCAGTCCAGTTATTGTCCACTATCAACAGCACCAACTGAAACTGGAACAGACAGGGGGGGAAAGGCGCAATAGGGAACAGTGTAAATATATAGCAAATCCATATGTAAAAGAAAACAAAAAATGGAAAGGAACATTTAAAATATATTAAACCAGCACGTGTCCTCCCAAAGACTTCTGTATCGCATCGGGCGTGCACACCATTTAACTTTGTCAATATACATATTTTAATAGATTTTACTAAAGATTCCCGGCTGCAAAACAGAGGTGAAAGCGCAAAAGATAACATTCGATTTTATCAAAGAAATTAAATCCCATTGAAAGCAAAGTGAGATTTTCACTTTGATAATCTGGTGCCTTTTTTTCTTTTGCACTGGTTTTTTTTTTTTTTTTTAACCTTCGTTTTGTAGCCAGGAGATTTTAGTAAATAACCCTGAGTTAGGCACCTTACGTAAAAATCTAAGAGATGGTTAAAATTAAACATAATTTTTAAAATAGAAATAAGCCTTTTATGTATGTTTATCTTTATATAGCGCCATTAATGTACTTCATGCTTCACAGCAGTAATACACGTGACATATAATTAATAACAAATAATACAAATAACACATCATGGGAAGAAGCGCTTCAGACATAAAAGTAACATTTAGGAAAAGGAGTCCCTGCCCTAAAGAGCTTACAATCTATAACAATAATAACTTTATTTCATATACTGTAGCACTTTTTCTCCCAATGGGACTCAGTGCTTCGCAGTATAGCGTGCGGAAAGCAGCACATGGGATCTTTACAGACACCGTCCCTGTCCAGACGAGCTTACAATCTGTTTCTGGTGCCTGAGGCACAGGGAGATAAAGTGATTTGCCCAATGTAAAAAGTGTCCAACACTAGGATTTGAAGCAGGTTCTCCTGCTTCAAATTCAGTGTCATTATGATTGTCAGTGCTCTTACTCAATGAGCCACTCTTTCTAGATTCATTGCTGACCTATACTTTTCTACAAATCTGTGAAAGTCGGGGCTACCCCTGGTAAACCTGGCTATTTGGTAGCTTTAGTGTACAATTTGTCATTTGTGTTAATTGTCAGAACTCCCCACAAAATGTGTAACTGCCACATGAATGAAAAGCATGTTTGTAGAAACACATACGAGTCATGCAGTAAACTGTTACCTGAGGTAACCATCTCCAGCAAATTACTTTATTCACACACTCATCATAACCAAACATAAAAAAGACACAATTTCTTTAGATATTTATTCATCATATTATTCTGAATCCTATATTTTTGATTCAATCAAACCCAATTAATCATTTTGACAAACTACCAGAGGCCACTTAAAAGAAATACCTTCCAAAAAATAACAGGTGTGCAAAATGTCTTTGTATTGTTATCGGATTCCTTTTTGTTTGTTTCATGTTGCATTGTGTACCATTTGAAGCATGTCTCACCTTTGTCTTGTGCTAACAGCGTCGTGCGTTTAATGGCATGCCTAAGTTTTGTAGTCTGAATTTTGACACATATTACCCACAAAGCAGTTTGTTTACTTTTCTCGTGCTGAAATGGTAAGTTGGTATTGTTTTGTACTTTACAAATCACTTGTGCAAAGACTGTCTCAGTAAAAACAAATCTTAGAGTTAGAACTTGTTCACCCAAATCTAATATTGTATTGTGCTGAGGTTTCAAGTTTATTAGCTGCTACTTATCTTGTCCCAGGAGGGCACTTGTATACCGACCACAAATTCAGATAAACATATATTATACACTGAGATCATTAAAAGTCCCAGTCCAGGTTGGAAATGTAGAAAAACAAATTAGCATTGAACCATTGGGAAATTTAAAAAGAATTGCCACTTAGTGAAACGTGCATTTAAAACCATCCTAACAATAAGGCAGTAAAATCTACACATTAGCATGATATTGAAGCTTTAAATAATACCTCCATTCCAAGAACATTTTCAATTAGTCATTGCTTCTGAGATATTAGTGTACTTCTCTGATTCTAAAAGCCACTTTTAGAAGCAAGAATTTATTTATCACCTTAATAAAGTGAAGGCGTTTTAACATTATTAAATTGTTTAAACCAGCTTCAACTTACATATTTGTTAAAATTGTAGTTCACTTGTTATATTCCACATGTCTCTGTGATTTGCATAGTAAGTATTATTTGGTGTTTGTGAATGTTTTATTTCAATTAGGAACTAAAACTAAATGTAATGAGATTTAGTAGTGAAAACATCCTGTTGCATTTCAATCTTTATCAATACCATGATAGAAATTGTGCCTGAACGAAACATTTTAAATATTTTATAGAAAGAAAAATTACATTTACAGAGAGGGGGGCGAAAAAGTACATTTCAAACATCAACTATTATATGGGAAAACTCAATATTAGGTTGTGCATTTTTAAAAATCATTTTAATTTTCTGTTTGTGCTTTTTTCCATTATGCAAACTTTTAACAGTCTCAACATTTTAATGTTTCTGGTTTGTGTTATTCAACTACTGTAGAGGAGCTTCAGATATTTTCACAGCAATTTGTAAACAGCCTTTGTCAGAATGGCTAATCGTAAATGTAATAATGTTTTTATTATTTTTTGCATAGCTACCCAGTAACCTTTTAAGTTTAATAGAGTTATGAAATGCTACTTCTTGGATGTCAATCTTCGATTTAGATAAACATTAAACTAAATAATAGATTAACAGGTAAAAAGGATCCAGGAAATGCTATAATCACTCAACGTATAACTGTTCACCAGAAAACCACAAGTTGTTGGGTAAAGATCTCTTTATTGGCTTAGTAGAAAGATTTTGTTTCACAATTGAAGAGGTAGGATCCTCTTGGCTTACGTTTGTAAATATACATTACCTTCCAGATCATGTTTTTGTGGGCAAAAGGACTCTATTGCAAAGCAATTAGAAAAAAAAACTTGTTACTCAGATACGATGTATCGTGAGCAAGACAAATGCGCACACCCCTCTTTTGGTAAAGTGGACTTATATTGCACGTGTAGTATAGCTTTACGAGTGTTTATCAATATAGTCTGTTAACAGTTCCAAAATTCTGGCAATAATGTAAGATATGTCATTTAGTAAATTAATGGAAATCAGTGAGCATATGTTTTGTGTCCCATTAAGCACGTGTAAAAGTTTATTTTTGTTTGTTTAATAACCCTCATTTCAGAATTAATTTGAAGGTTAAAACTAAAATATTGCAGACTACAAAAGAAGATGCCATTGTCTCCCAGTCTTAGACGAATGTTCTGTGAACTAGTTTATATCTTATGCTGCACTTTTGCGCAATCTGTTCTTTTCTACCCTTATTGTGAGTGCATAAGTTCAGTGCTCAAGGCTCAGTTTTTCTCGGCAAACAATGATCAAACGTGGATTTATATTAAATTAGAACCAGTTTTGTGCAAATTGAACTTATGTGAACACCTTTGGGATATCTGGTATAGCTTTGATTATTGCATAAACAATTACACTTGTTATGACCTAGATTTCTTTCCCTTTGTAAGACAGGTGAACAGTTTATGACTTCTCTTCAAAGAGTAGAGCTTTTGGCTTGCTAGCTCTTCAAATAAATGCCTAGTTCTAACAATTATTTATTTGCCATCCTCCCTTCTGGGAATATACAAAAGATTCAACAGAGTTCATTATAGGAAACAAAATTTGAATAAAGGAATTACTGTTCAGCATTAATTATAGTCATTGCTGTATGTGCTCCTCTGATGCCATTGTCCTTGTCTCTCTGTCTCTGCTTTCCCATTTGCCATTGGAAAGGAGTTGAGAAATTAGTCCATTACTTCTGTGATAAAGCGTGGTATAGTACAATTTCAGATTTCTCCCCATTTACTGCTTCCTCGTGTTCACATCACATTGTTTTACTTCCTGCATGTTGCATGTACCAAGTGTCTTGCATGGAACAACAAAAAACCGTTTTTACACCATGTTCTTTGCTCAGTGTGGATGTTTTGTTAGGGAATCTGTTTTGTTACCGTGGATGCTTAAGTAAAATGTGCAAGGACTCTCTATTATAAGATGGCATAAGGATAACATTTACAATATGATTAAAAGCTCTTGCAGTTTTAGACCTCTCACGCTTCTTTATACAACACTTTGAATTTGCTTTGTCAGATTCTAAACCCACAGTTGGACAGGAGACATGAATGAGCAGGCTGGTATCTGGAATTCTAATAGGCTGAGCCAGTTATGTAATTAGAGATGATATATATCATAGCCTATTAAATGCATTTTACACCTAATAATCCATTATAGCATTAAGGAGTTGACCTTTTGTGAAACTAAAAAGGAAGACTGCAGTAATTATGACCTTCTAGGAGAGATAATTTCCATCAGTTAGTGCTCCGACAAGTTGTAGACCCTAGACTATTCCAGTAGGGTATGAAGTGCTAGGAAATTACATATAGGGCCTTTTTCTCTAAAGTGCAATAGCACCAATCTGGTGCTACCGTGCAGAAAGCCCCATTTAAATCAAAGGGACTTTAAGTGCGGTAGCACCAGATAGTCCTTAAAGCCGCAATATAGCATTTTTTTTTATTTTTTTTTATTTATTTTAAATACGTTGGAAGCAGGGGTCTCTGTAGCTGAACTGTGTTAATTTCAGCTTTGGGGACCTCCTGCTTCCTGAGACACCTCCGTAGGGGATGCCGGTAGCAGCTCTGGCTGGGTGGTGTGGGGCTATCGAAAGGGGCGTATTGGAAGCTCCTGCATTACGCGAGCCAATATGAAGTTTTGACGCTGTCCCCTATTGGCCTGCGTGTCTAGGACATTTAAACCTGCGGTGCTGCTTTCGGCACACACTACAGAGGTAGGTATCTCGGGGAGCGGGGGGGTCTCCGTAGCTGAAATGAACGTGTTCAGTTCCAGAGACCCCCTGCTTCCCACCTTTTTAAGGAAAAAGAATACGTTCTGCTGCTTTAAATAAAACATTTTTGTAATGCTGTCAAATACATTTGAAAGCTTCACCCACTTCACATTCATGGATTGTACTACTTGTCGGTAAATATGATGAAATTGATATGCTGCCCTGTAATATTCCGGGGAATCATGCCTTGACCAAACATATCAGCGCACTCTCTTTCAGAAAAGATTAAATTGCCACACAAGTAGAACTTCCACTTATTTGTTTCTTGCATTAAAAGAAATCCCTTAATCTCTTTAGACAAATTATGCTGCCATCATTAGTCGGGCTTCATCAAAGAGATGAGTTTACAAACCGGGTTATAATAAAATAAGATTAGGGGAAGATTGTATAAGTACTTGAAAGCATTTGAAGACATTAAAAGTTTATTGCCTGATTTGTATAATGTTTAATTTAAAGAACATGTCGCTGGCATTAGTTTACTTTGGTTTTAGGGGATTACCCTTTAAATCTTCATGTCCGTGCACACCCTGCAAACTCTTCAGACATTTTTCATATACAGCAATATTACACAACGCTTACACGCTATCCTGCTCAACAGTGAGAAGTTCCACATCTGTATTGTCCACTTCTCTCCCTTTAGGAGTTTGTGGATACTTTGAAAGATAATAGATAAAGTTTCTGAATAATTAAAAATAGTGTTGCTTATCTCACCGGTTAGTATCAACACAGGACAAGCCATATAATCTGGGACCACAAATATATGGCATGAATGGGAAGAGCAGGGCCACAATGAAATAGAATAACCTCTAAAGTAGAAGCAGTACTAGCCACTTGGAGACTGGATTTCTGTTTTGGGGTAATGCCCATATTTACTAAGCTGGCTTCTGCCGAAGGACACCTTGGACCCATGAATAGGCTGTATGGGGCCTTCCAGCACAAGAAAGGGTCTTATACGGGAGAAAAGTGCTTTCAAATGCATTGTACAGCATTACAAAAATGTAATGTTGTAAGAGTGTGTAGTAAACATGGGCCTAAATCTGTCACATCATTAAGAAGTTTTATCAAGGTAATTCATTGCATTTTATTTGTTTTTAGCTTTTGTTTTTTCCCCCTCAAAAGTCAAACACACACATATTTTTTGAAGTTGGTTTTATATATGGTAAGCTGATATCTGGGAAAGTGTTTTTTGGGTTTTTTTTTTTGAATAGAGCTTTTGTATGCACAAAAGCAGTACCAGGTCCAGCAAATTGTGATGCCCCCTCGTGGGGTTAAAGGCATTAAAGGAAACGGCAAATGGATGCTAAGACACAACTCTGGTCAGGAGATAGCATAACATGAACAAGGTAGTCAAGCACACCAAAAATAGATAAATCAAAGAGGGGATTTAATGACTAAAGAGTCATAACATCCAACGTTTCGGTGCAACATGCACCATCATGGTAAAAGCAGAGCTTCTGCACAGACTTTTCCATCCTGCACTTCTCTTTATTTTGGGCAGATTTTGCTAATTGTAAATTAAACATTTGATTGACATTTACAACCCACATGTTTGTTTAAGTCTTGAATAAATTCCTTTTAAAAGCCAATTATATGTGAAGTTGTTTATAAAAATATTTGCGAATGAAGAGTGACCCATGAGGAAGATCCCGTGAGGATAAAAACGTTGGCAATCAAAATAAATATGTAGCGACACTTTTTGCTTTACTAGAGCCTATATTGTGCTTCATTACTTATTTTTGCTATTGTGCTACAGCTTGTACCATAGTGAAGTGTCACTTTTAAATAAATGTATCATTAATGTCCATATAGAAAAGTAGTATATCAACATTTTGTCGAAATGTAATATGTGCTGCTCCTATTGGGAAACACGGAACCAACATATATTCTACGAAAGAGCATGTTATTTTTTGCCTTTCAAAGCTTTTTTTTATCAGCACTCAAAAGCAGACTAGCTTAAGCTTAAACATATGACATATGAGGCTATTGTGGTGTTTTCCAAGTATAGGTATTTGTGTTTTGCGTTGAAACTAGGGATGTACCGGGTCTAAAAAATGACTAGGTAACCGGTACCGGGTACCCAGGGGAAACATATTACCCAGCCTGGTCACCGGGTACCCGGCCAGGCAGTTTTGACTTACGGGCAGCGGAGTGTGAGGAGGATCACGGCAACATCCTGGTGGCAGTGGGAGCACAGGATGACTTCCTTTAGTCTGTAAGGGTGGCAGTAGAGGATGACATTCTTCAGCTGGTGGCAGCAGAGGCCGACATCCTTCACTGCCGGTGGGAGCAGAGGAGCGTGACTTCGGGGTCGGACCGTTGTGGCACATGCCTCCCCAGCTGTCCAATAGTAATGCTCTTGCTCCAGTCACATGTGCCTCTGCTCGCACTGGCTGTGAAGGATGTCGTCCTCTGCTGCAACCAGCTGAAGAAAGTCACCCTCTGCTGCCACCATCTGAAGGATGTCTTCCTCTAACACCAGGTTGTCGCTGTGGTCCTCTTCACCCTCCGCGGCTGGCTGCAGGTAAGTCTCTTCTGCTGCTCTGCTCCTGTCGTTCTCCAAGAGGACCGAAGGAGCAGATCAGAGCGGAAATTACTCAGCACCGCGTTGCAGCACCCTGGGCCGATTCTGGGTACTTTAAATTTCTGGGTACTTGGCACATCACTAGTTGAAACTATGAAGAGCGAAGTTTTCTTGATGAAATTGCCCACTAAAATGAGAAGTAAGGAGTAGCATTGTAGTTTTTATGACAATGTAGCTAGCATCATGCCCTTTTATTTTATTTATTTAGAAAATGTTTTACCAGTAATTAAAACATTGAATTGCTTCTCGTTTTTCGGCATATTAAATTGTAGAGGGTATCAAGTTTGCTAAGGTGGGTTTGGGGTGCCGAGTCCATGTCCACATAGTTGATAATTGTCATTAGCATCTGCTTTGCAATATGCTTTCTGACCAGCAGGTTTAGGGAGGATTTGTTCCTGTAAATTACACCTAGTTTGGCATAGGTTTTGGATGTCAGGGTATCAATGTGCATCCCAAATGTTAAATGGGAGTCAAACCATATGCCCAAGTATTTAAAATGAGTAACATGAGTTGGGGAGGAGGGGTTATTAGCGATGGTTCTGATCTGGAGCTCAGTCATTGGAAGCTTTACAAATGTAGCCTTGGTCCCAAATGATTACAGTCTTGTCAGTGTTTAAAACAGTTTGATTTGGGAAATCCAATTTTCAATTCTCAAAAAGTCAGATTGAAGTTTGTGTCCAAGGTCGGAGAGGCTAGGGCTGTGTTCATACAAGATTGTCATCTGCATACATGTATATTGAAGCTCCCTTACAAGCTGTAGGAATATCATTGAACACCGAGAAGAGTAGCGGCCCCAGAACAGAGCCTTGTGGGACACAACATGTGAGATAGGTCAAAGAGAGGAGGAGGGGTGTTATTTTATATTGCAGACACATTACAATTTACACTGTTAAATTGCCCCCCAAGCCCACCCTCTTTTGAAATTCTAGTTTGCAAAATCTGCCTCCCCTTTTCTAAGCCCATCTTGCTTGCTGGCATCTACCGCCCCCCTAAAGCTCCTGTACAATCCCTGACTGATATCACCCAATTTCTTGGCTCCATTTCCTCTCTGAATGAGAAGAGTGAGCTGCTAGTTCTTGGGGATTTCAACTTCAATTGGCTTGACCCTAAAAACCACAAAATCCAGATACAACTCAAGTCACTTAACCTATCGCAACTCATTTCCCAACCCACACGGACAAACCTGAAATCGCATAACCATTCCTTGCTAGACTGGATTCTCTCCTCAAACCCCAGCAGAATCCAATCCTCTGGCATCCTTCCTGATATTTTCAGTGAACATGCAAGCCCCCATTCAAGCCCTAAAGTTCTCCTCACTAGAACATTTAAAAACTTTAACCCACAACAGTTTCTGGATGACCTTACCAACTGCCCATGGCACAGAATCGATTTAATTCCCGACCCTGATTCTGCGCTCGACTATTTCCAATCAGAGTTCTTAAAACTCTGCGATACCCATGCTCCACTATGCAAAATAAGGGCACAGGGGGCCCACCTTCCATGGGTTACAACTGACCTTATTGCACTCTACCAGCTCAGGGATACCTTGTGGAAAAGCTACAAAGTAACTGGCACTACCAAAGATCTCAATCACTACAGATGCATGCGGGATATGTGCACAAGGCAAACAAGGCACGCAAAAGCACAATATTACTCTGACAATCTCCACAAAAATACATCAAACCCAGCTAACTTCTTGAAGGTTATCAACAATATATTCCAGCCTCCTAACCATCAACAACCAAGTAATATCACTAAGGGGGATATTACTCTGACAAACCCCACTGACATTGCAAATGCATTCAATGATTACTTTGTGGGGTGTGCCACTAACTTATTAGCGAAACGCAGCCCAAACCACAAACCTGATTCTCATCCTGGGAGTACACACATAGCCCCACCCCCTCCCAACACAGCCCACAATTTTCAATTTGGCCCAGTATCTGAAGAGGAGATTACACAAGCGCTCCTCAAACTAAAACTAAGGTGCCCCAGCCATTGCCAAACCAATTGCGTCCATAGTCAACTCTATCCTGTCTGCAGGCCATATCCCTAAGACCTGGAAAACTGCCAGAGTTGTCCCAATCTTCAAAAGTGGGGACAAAAACACTGTCTCAAACTACAGGCCAATCTCACTTCTCCCAATTCTATCCAAAGTCATAGAAAAATGTGTCCACTCCCAATTAAGCGATTTCTATACCAAGACAAATTTCCCTAGCCAATTATCAATCTGGCTTTCGTCCCAAATACTCCACCGTAACTACCCTGTTAAAAGTTTGCAATGAAATCCAGTGTGGAATGGAACGGGGACAACTCACTGGTGCAGTATTCCTAGATTTTGCAAAGGCTTTTGACACAGTTGATCATGCTATCCTGCTTAACAAACTCCAGAGCTTTAAACTGGTTTCAGTCCTACCTATCAGGAAGATCCCAACATGTGTCCATCTCAGGCCCTAACTCCAACCCCCTGGATATCACCTGTGGTGTCCCGCAAGGCTCTGTTCTGGGGCCCCTACTCTTCTCAGTGTTCATTAATGATCTTCCCACAGCTTCTAAGGAAGCCTCAATACACATGTATGCAGACGACACAATCCTATATGCACACAGCCATAGCCCCTCTGACCTTCAACACATACTTCAGTCTGACTTTTTGAGACTCAAAAACTGGATTTCCCAAAACAAACTGTTTTTAAACACTGACAAGACTGTAACAATGGTATTTGGGACCAAGACTAAATTTTTAAAACTTCCAGTGACTGAGCTCCAGATTAGAACCAACGCTAACACCACCCTAACCCCTGTCACTAGTTTTAAATGCCTGGGCTTATGGTTTGACTCCCACTTAACATTCGGAATGCACATTGATACCCTGACAACCAAGACCTATGCCAAACTAGGGGTACTTTACAGGAACAAATCCTCCCTAAGTCTCCTGGTCAGAAAGCGTATCGCACAGCAGATACTAATGCCAATTATTGACTATGGAGACATAGTATATGGCTCGGCACCTCAAACCCACCTTAGCAAACTTGACACCCTCTTCAATTCAATTTGTCGTTTTGTTCTCCAATGCAACTACAACACACATCACTGCGAAATGCTCAAAGAACTAGATTGGTCATCACTAGAGTCTAGGCGCAAAGTTCACCTTTCCTGTCTTGCCTTTAAATTCTTCATGGGCAAGCTACCCAGCTATCTGAACAAGCTCCTCGCCCCTACCACTTGCAGCACTTATCACCTGAGATCAGACTCCAAAAGACTGTTCATGGTCCCAAGGCTCAACAAAGTATCCGGCCGTTCCTCCTTCTCCTACCGTGCACCCCAAAACTGGAACAACCTACCAGAGACTCTCACATCCACCACCAGTTTAAGTTCTTTCAAATCTAAGGCTGTCTCACATTTTAATCCGGTCTGCAACTGTTTCATACGCCCATAATATATATTTTCTTTAACTGCGCACGCAATGTCTTGTATATAATGCATACCCTGTTCATTTATGTAACTGTATTTGTAACCATGTATTATTTGTCTTACTCTGTGCCCAGGACATACTTGAAAACGAGAGGTAACTCTCAATGTATTACTTCCTGGTAAAATATTTTATAAATAAATAATATCCAAAGGGTTGGAACTAGAGCCTGAGATAGACACATGTCGGGAGATACCTGATAGGTAGGAATGAAACCAGTTCAAAGCATACTGCCCTATTCCAGAGCACTGGAGTTTAAGCGAGATAACCTGAACAACAGTGTCAAAAGCCTTTGGAAAATCTAGGAATATTGCACCATAAGTTGTCCCAGTTCTATTTCACACTGGATTTCATTGCAAATGTTTTGCAGAGTAGTTACCGTGGAGTGTTTGGAACGAAAGGCAGATTGGAATTAGCTAGGGAAATTTGTCTTAGTAAAGTAATTGCTTAATTGGGAGTGAACACATTTTTCCATGACTTTGGATAGTTTTGGGAGAAGAGAGATTGGCCTGTAGTTTGAGACAGTGTTTTTGTACCCACTTTTTGAAGATTGGGACAACTCTGGCAGTTTTCCTGGTCTTAAGGATATGGCGTGCAGACAGGATAGAGTTGACTATGGAAGCAATTGGTTTGGCAATGGCTGGGGCACCAAGTATTAGGAACTTAGATTGCAGTTAATCAGGTCCACATTGGCTGCTTAGTTTTAATTTGAGGATCGCTTGTGTAATCTCCTCTTTGGATACTGGGACAAAATGAAAATTGTGAGCAGTGTTGGGAGAGGATGGGGCTATGGGGGTACTCTCAGAATGAGGTTCATGTTTGTGGTTTGGATTGCGTTTCACTAATTAGTTAGTGGCACACCCCACAAAATAATCATTGAATGCATTTGCAATGTCAGTGGGATTTGTCAGAGTAATATCCACCTTAATGATATTACTTGGTTGTTGATGGCTAGAAGGCTGGAATACATTGTTGATAACCTTCCAGGTGTTAGCTGGGTTTGATGTATTCTGGTGAAGATTGTCAGTAATATTGTGCTTTTGCATGTCTTGTTTGTCTTGTGCACATATTCCGCAGGCATCTGTAGTAATTCAGATCATTGGTAGTGCCAGTTACTTTGTATCTTTCCCACAAGGCACAAATACAAGGGGACTGAAAAAGCACTAGTACTGGTTGGATATATACAGTACCCACAGAATAAACCTGTGTAATACAGGTGGTGCTCCCTGGAGTGAAAGCAGACACTATTGCAAGACAATGTACCCAGGACATACTTGAAAACGAGACGTAACTCTCAATGTATTACTTCCTGGTAAAATATTTAAAAAAATAAATAAATAACTATTATCAAAAATAGAGTTGTAAGCCCCATAGAAAGGGCTTACAGAAACCTACAAAGTCTGCGTGCCATGTCAGCACTATATATGAAAATATTACTTGGTTATTGCTATATTCTGAACATCCGCCCCCGCAACACTCATCCAAAGTTTGGCTCCTAAAAATTCTATCTGGCTCCTAAGTAAAAAAAAAAAAAAAAGTATGTGTGTGTATACTCAAGTATGGATGTGAGGACAGTTCAGAAGCTTTAAACCACTCAAAGTATGGAGAAATGTACCTGTGTATTACCAGAAGAGACCAGAAAAAGAATGAATGGGTTTGATAGCAAACAATTCAGTTACATCATCACAAGGGTGAAGAAATGAAACTGGCATTTTGGGTGGACATATTGCATGAAGGAATGTCCACCATTAGACCAGAACTAAGATGTGAGCCCGAAATCTGAACATTTAGAGCAACACGGAGAGGAGCCTTGCAACTGCAGTATGTGGAAGATTTATTGGGGAGGCATTTGGCGAGGTGTCTGTGTGATCACATTTTGTGCTTCCTTCCCTCAGTGCTGCTACTGTACACAAAGAGAAACTGTGTGATTTTAAAAGCTGTGTAACACTATAATTTAATCAATTTAAAGCCTTCATGTTCCTAGAAGTATGATCTACAATGAATCTTTGAGTAACATTCTTTATTTTCATATATGTAAGTTTTAGTGCCCTCACATATCTATTCTGAATATAAGACTTTTGTGTTAAGTATGTATATCTTTATTTATATAACGCCAAAAGTGTACTCGGCGCTTCACAAAGAATACAGTACAGGGAATTTTAATAATACAATAAGTGCAGCAAAATCAGACAATAGGAAAGGAAATCCTTTGTCCGTGGTCTTGCAAGCTCAGACAAAGAACATCTACAAACAGAGGTCTTGCCTGTTGCATAAAAGATATTACTGCGACAAAAAATGTATTCCTCAACTGTTACCGCCACCAGTATTCTGCAGTGTGCAATTTTTTATTTTTCAAATCCTTTACGATTTTATCATTTTGCACACGCATTGCATTTATGATTTTCTGCATACACTGTCGGATGTTAACTAAAATATATATATAAAAATCACCTTTAAAAGTTTTTAAAAATATATATATTTTAATCATATTTTTTTTATCACTAAGTATGTACTTTTTGTCCCTCTGTACCTACTACCTCCATCTGACTTCCGTAATGTCTGTCCTCCCACCACACTTTGTGATGTCTGTGACTAATTTGTTCACATACATTGAGCGTTAAAGCAAAAGGTGAACTACCAAATAATGTGATTAAGATATATTCAGGGCTTTTTGTGACCGTTCGGTATACTATACCTACTGTCACCTTTTGCTCTTACCTTCTCCAACTTATCTCCGGCGGCATCTTTTTGTAATGACTTGTCGCTATGGTAATGTGGCGTTACATGATTCCGCGATTGTCACGAGAACGCGACTAAGATGGGGAGTAGGAGAAGGTAAGATGCCGGGTACCGGTACATTTTTATATAACAAACCACTGGATATATTCATTCAAAAATAGTCTGCTGATATAGAACCGTTTTGAGGAAAAATGAGTAAACGATATCCAGATTTAGGTTTTTAGAATTTATCATCACCAGTTATGTTAAAGTTACCTCTTCTTATGAATGATGACCATTCTTTTGTCTAAACGTACATTAGGCAATTTTGTTTTAGGACATTTCTCTGCATGAAGAAACTAGTAGTGCCAATCATTCCAGCAATGCAATTGACTGACACTTTGTGCTTTAGACTTTTGTTTTGTACAGAAAATTCCTTTAGCTCAACTGTTCTGCTTCAGTAATAATTACCTGCAGCTTCCGATGCCTATACAAACAGATGTTTGTATACTGCGTATGATTATTTCATATCATACTGTGAGAAGCCATTTTGGAGAACGCCTATTAGTATTACAAACCATTTAGTGTGTGTGTATGACTCTGGCGACAAGATGAACGATCTGATGGTGGCCGTATGCAAAGGTAATCTTAGAACACCGAAAGAGAGAAGGTTGCATGAATACAAATTTATGCAACTGTTCGGGACACTTAGCGGTAGCCTAAACTGAGACCAAAGTTTTATGAGTCACTACTGACACGAGAGAACTCTCTTCCCATGAGTGCTAAAGGCCATATCCATACATACTGTGCTATATGTATGCACTCGCAGCTGTCTCTTACACATACAAATACTCTGTTATTCCATTCCCATATACCAATAAGGACCACATGGTATCTACACACACTTTTAGTAATGCAACACCCTCTTACATTTCCACACCTTTCCACACCATTTATATACACTCCCACTCCACACACCTTTTTGTCAAGCACTGTATACACTGTGAGCTCTTTATTTATTTATATCTACATACACACACTCATCACTCACATTCAGGGACTATTTAACATCTCGAGTCATAAATCGCATACTACACAGGGGGGAGGGATGAGCTCTAGTCACATTCCAAGATGCACTGTTTTTGAGTAAAGCCCTTGCCTGCTTTACTAATGTAACATCGCTGGAAGAAGAGATCAGTGTATCTCGAAAGCTCGCACAAATAAAACCATTTATTTAGCCACAGAACGGTATCGTCTATTCATATATACAGCTCAACCCTGTTTATAGCACGATCCGCTACAACGCGAATCCGTTTATAACGCGGTCTGAGGGTGGCTACGATTTGAAAACCTCCATTTTGCCGTACGAAGACTTACCACATCTAGATCTCTCTCTGCTTTGCAGCTGTCAGCTCTCTCCTCACTTCAGTGCTCTCCTCTCTGCAGCTGACATCACACAATCCCTGTGGCATAGACTCTAAAAACAAACTTAACATATACATAGTACACAGTGCAGTCCATTAGTGGTGTAGAGGTACAGTAGATAATGGTACCTGTATATGAAAGGTCCTGGGTTCGACTCCTGTATGATATGTTATCATTTATAATTTCTAAATTATAAAATAAGTAAATATGTATAAATCATAATATAAATATATATATATATATATATATATATATATATATTAAATGATCGCATATCATACAGCAGGCCTGCACAACATACGGCCCGCGGCCCGTCTGGCCTCTCGGTGCGGCCCGCAATGACTCCGGTCGGGCGCCAGTTAATTAATGAAATAAAAAAAAAGTTTCAAAAATGGCGGCGATTCCCCTCACGGCGCGCGAGCGCAGGGCCCGCTCCATAACCCCCGCCCACCCCCCCCCCCCGCTCGCAACGTGGGACAGTGGGGGAAGTAAAACAGCCAGCTCCTCTGCGGCAGAGGATTGGATGACTGGTGTAGCGTACTGTGCGCGCACGAGCGCTCTCAAGTGCCCCCAACTCGCAAGTCAAGTCCAAGTCTCTACTGCAGTCAGGTACATGTCACTGCCTCACCTGGTGCTGTCCTGTCCTCCATTGCGGTGCCACGCTGCTCACTGAGTCTCACTCTGTCTGTCCTTCTCTCTGTGTGTGTGTGTGTGTGTGTGTGTGTGTGTGTGTATATGTGTCCCCTAGGAATTATACATTCTTTTGTAGGTGATTGGAGGTGCAGGGGGGGGGGGGGAAGAGATGTGAGGTGCACGGGGGGAGAGTGATGTGAGGTGCACGGGGGGAGAGTGATGTGAGGTGCACGGGGGGAGAGTGATGTGAGGTGCACGGGGGGAGAGTGATGTGAGGTGCACGGGGGAGAGTGATGTGAGGTGCACGGGGGGAGAGTGATGTGTGGTGCAGGGGGTATTGTGTGTTTGATGTGGAGGGGGGTATTGTGTGTTTGATGTGGAGGGGGGGTATTGTGTGTTTGATGTGGAGGGGGGGGTATTGTGTTTGATGTGGAGGGGGGGTATTGTGTTTGATGTGGAGGGGGAGTATTGTGTGTTTGATGTGGAGGGGAGTATTGTGTGTTTGATGTGGAGGGGGGGTATTGTGTGTTTGATGTGGAGGGGGGTATTGCGTGTTTGATGTGGAGGGGGAGTATTGTGTGTGTGGGTGAGGGGGAGAGAAGGGGAGTATCGCAAAGGTTGATAGTGAGGGGTTCTGGGGGAGATATATGAGGATGATGATGATGATGAGAGGTGCTGGAGGAGAGATGATGATGATGATGATTTTATCCGTGCGGCCCAAATTTTTTTTCCTTGGAGCAGTTCGGCCCTTCTCGCTTTACGAGTTGTGTAGGCCTGTCATACAGGAATCGAATTCAGGACCTTTCATATACTGGTACCATTCCCTACCTCTACACCACAGGGACTGTGTGATGTCACAAACAGAACATTTACATAGAGTTGTGCACTGTGGCATGTAGAGGATAAATATATTTATAGGGTCAGTCTTGTAACACCAAGCCTGAGTTTGATCCCTGCATGTTTACTATATAAAATGTATTAATGTTCAATTCCCACATGGTGTAGATCGATAGGTGTTGAAATGTAAGAGAGTGTTGCATTTTTGTTTGTGTGCGGCTACTATGTAATCCCTGTTGCTATATAGGGATTAATTTTGTCTGAATAAGAAATTTCTTCCATTTTAATACATAAAAATTCATTTGCTATATAGGGATTCATTTTGTCTGAATAAGAAATTTCTTCCATTTTAATACATTAAAATTCATTAAAAAGTCATGATTGAGGGGGGGATGGATGGGGAAGAATGAAATTTAAAAAAATACAGCATTATCTAACACTAGACAACTGATTTATTAAGGGTTCCATGTAAAAATGAATTTCAGACAAAAAGTGACATCGTGTGCTCATTTGCTTTTCATTTCCCAGAATCCATTGCTGCAGTGGAAGTATAGTATGCTAGGTGATAATGGTGAAAGGCAGGGTTGCAGGCCTGTCTAAGACATGTGAATGTGCTCACAAGTAAAAGATATATATATATATATATATATATATATATATATATATATATATATATATATATATATATATATATATATATATATATATATACACTCACACACTATAACTATATAAATATATATTATATATACACATATCTGTGTGTATATGTATACTATGTATATACACACACACACCACTTATGATTAAGTTGTTATTTTTTAGATCGTGTGCTTGCCTTACAAAATATTCATATTCAGTCTATTAATTAATAATTAACCAATAGATGTTAAAAAAACATAAGTTGTAGTCTAACTTTTCGATTCTTTTCCTTTTCTTTTTACAGCCTCCAGTACTACAGTGTTCCAGCCGCACCCCCAGTTCTACAGACCAGACCTCGATAAAAATAAAACCACCATGTATCGAGGCCCCAAGTAAACATGCAGAACAGATTCAGAGCCCTGTTTCATGTAGTCCGACTAGAGATGCTGTAAAGTTCTCCAAAGTTCCTGAAACGGAGTTGAGTGTTTTATTGAGTACACAGTTAAAGATAAACGATTTGGAACATCATCCTGAAGAGGTTAAAAAAACAGAAGAGTATGCAAATATCACCGTGCAACACGTTACAAATGAAGAATTGGGAACAGAGCCTCTCCCTTCTGCCCTTCTGACAACTAGCCCAGGTGATACAAAAAAAGATCTAAAATCTAAATTAATGGTTAAGACGACTGTATCAGCTGGACAGGCTCCTCGGTCAAAGACTTCACAGCTGTACAAGCCCAAAACACAAAATACATTGGTACATCAAGAAACCACCAATCTAAGATCTCTGAACGTTTCCCCTACTTGTAAAGAGCTGCAAATGCGCACAATGGCTTCTAGTCCTTCATTGGCACAACCAACAAATGACTACCAATCTGTGGTACAAAAAAGACAACAGCAATTAAATAATGATTGTTCAGTGGATGAACTGTCTGTGCAAGTAACACCTGATGTTGTTCCATGCTTGCTCCAGCCATTGTCTGCTACTACAGATCAGGCCCAATCACCACATAACAGGCCATGCTCAAGACAATCATTTCAATCCCTTTCACCCTCCACTGGTATCTCCAAGATACTGCCAGTGGGATCTCTCCCTACCCAGCTGCAGGTAACACCAGTTGAACCACCAAAGCAAGCAAGCAAGCAGTCCCCCAAAAGTTCCATGCTTCGACCACCAAGTAATTTTGTTTCTAAACTTAAGAAAACAAGCAGTCCTAAGTCTGATGTTGCACACTCTCCAGTCGCATCGCATGAACCTCCAAAATCTCCATTAAAAACTACAGCTTCAGTCATTCCCAGGCCACTTTCCTATAAAAAAGAAAGTCTGCAAGAAGCTGGCGAGAGCTTAGCCCCAAAGCGGCATTCACGGCTCCCTCAACCAAAGACACATTAAGCAAGCAATAATACATAATATTATGTGCATTAAAGGATTTTGAACGTATAAAGGCTTTGGCACTCAAGTGCTTTAATGCATACCCATTAGTGTGTTATTGTGCTTATCAAATGTAACATAAAAAGGAAAAAAAAACTTTTTTCCTTTTTTGTTTACTATTTTATATATGTATATGTGTGTATGTATATGTGTGTATATATATATATATATATATATATATATACATATATATATATATATATATATATATATATATATATATATATATATTATTATTTAAATTAAGGGAAAAAAAGCTTGTCAGAAGTGTGATTTGAACCAGAGTCTCCAGAGGAGACTGCTATTTAAAGTAAGATTTTAGTCCAGCGGGGCACATTGTGAAGTAATTTTGGCTTGTACTGCCTCTTCAGAGGTTCCAATGCATGGTAACATGCGGCTTTCTAACCAGTTTTGTAACTTTTCTTTGCCTTCTTTTGCCGCGTTTATAGTGTAGGCACGCGACAGTGTGACGTCACGCGCACGAAACATGCACTAAGCTGGAAGCTATTGTGAGGCGATCAGGAGGCGTGGCGGAGGCGTCACGCGGCTGGTTCGCCCTCATTGGCTAAACCGCTCATGTGATGTGGCCGTGGCGCAAAAAAAACCCAAACAATTTGAATTGTGTTTTCCAAATTTGCGTGCACGGTCACTCTGCACACTCGCGCGCGCTATGGGCAGCCTCACTGAGGAACACACATTTGTGTTCGCAGCTCGCAATTTCACACGCCTGCACTTTAATCACAGCCTTACTCATTAACTGCTTGTGCCTGGTTTATTTTTCCGCCATTAAGATCCTGCAAGTTGTAAATTGCATATACATAATATGGTCGGCATTGTCAGTATTGTACAGCTTTGCTTAAGTGAATGCAATATTTTCATTAACTGTCTGCAGAAAAATCTAGTTGCATAATCCATTAATCCATTAACAGACATTTACCGATTTAGCTCTGCGTTTTGGCTAATTGCTTGATCAGACGGCAGCAACACTTTATGCACTGCCCAGCTTTGTCTTTTTTTTTTTTAACTACAAGATGACATTGCATATGTCAACATTTTGTATACAAGTCTAATATATACTGTGTATTTATAAGTATGTATATTTTACTGCCCATTATACAGTTTTTTTTTTCAAGACCTATGCAAGTATATATGGCATATTTATCTAATTATTTGTGGACATTAAGTGTATTTATTCAAAATCTTCAGAACTGCATGAAAACGCAAAAATATAATGTCTTTTTGCTCATTGCCCAGTTCAGTGTAGTATTCTAAAGTTTTTCTCTTCCGTTATGTATACTTGCTGAAACATGGCATACAAATATAGGAGGCTAACTAATACCCTTAAGCAGTAATTAATAGCCAGCCCTCCTTCCCCAAAATATATATTATTCATTGGATCAATATTTGCTTTTGAGCCTGCTCTTTTCAGGTAAAAAAAAATGGTTGCCAAACAAAGGTCAACTGTGCTTGTCACAATAACACATTCATTCAATCAATCAAGTGAGGCTGCTAGTGACTATTTTTCAACCTAAAAATTGGGACTAAAAACATTAAACATTTGCTAAAATGGGGGACTAGCATGGTCCAGTAAACCAGTTGTTCAGTTAATATAACAAGATAAAGAATGCAAACGGCACAGCTTTACGTTTAGCAAGGCGGCCGAGTTTCCTTTTTGGACAGGTGTCAATACTGTAAGGTACATTTTTATAAAATATCAATATACAATCTTTTCAGCTAGCTATCTGCAGTTGCATCAAGAAAGTGAAAATTAAGCCATTTTTAAATCTGACGTAGAACCTGCAGTCAAGTCTGTTAAAAATGTACAGTAATTTATTTCCTATTAAACATTCGTTTTTAAATAAAATATAATTTGTTTGATTGTACAGGCACGTTAGTGTAATTATTAATGTTTATATATACACCCCCCCCCCCCCCACGCGTGTAAGGGTTAGACCGAAGATACACAAATACAATTATTTAAGCTAAAGCTGAAACATTAAATATTTTAACCAAGGCTGTAGGGATGGAAACTTGAAATTGTTAGTAGGATGGTTTTCCATGGTATGTTCAATTTCTGCAAATGGGAAGCAAAAATAAAACAATGCCTGTGTAAGTACAATCATACGAGGAACACACAGAGCATATCAACTGGTGTTCACAACATTATAAATTGCACATAATGTACCTAATACCTTCAGGTATACAAGAAGACCTACTCCATCATGGTGTCGCAGTGCTATCTTATTTATTTGCACACAATCGTGAAAGTGGTGTGGTGAGCTATTTTAGTGAGTTTTCTGTGAGACCTATAGGATGGATAGTGCCCACATCTTTTTTTTTTTTTTTTTCATTTAAATTGACCTTGCCGTAAATTCTTCATACAGAGACACTGTTTCTATTTAATATTGTAATAAGCAGGGTAACACGTGGTTAATGAATGATATAACTTTCATTTACGTGCAAGGTAGAAAGACCATGTTGATTCATATTTATAATAAGGAAGGCAACATAAAACTGCCCGTCTGGCCTTGAGGTAAAAATTGAGATAACACACAGTTAATGCACAGTGTTATTGTATCATTAATGGTGTGTTACTCTGTTTCTCACTGAATAGGGTGATTACTTTAACTTAATGTCATTTCCATTGGGGATCTTTGATACCTGTCTTGCTATGCGCTTAATTATGTAGCAATGGTACATAACTGGTGTACCTTTTGCATGTTTAATATTGAAAAACAGCTTTGTTACCATAGTTGGCACAAAATAGCATCATTTGTTTCACTTTTCACAGCTAAATCATATCCACATAAAGAAGCACATATTGTATATTCTGTGGCTTTAAGTGCTAGTAAATACTGTACCATTTCATCCTTGTTTACAGGACCCATTAGATCTAATTTCTTATTGATTCAAGTAAAGCTATGAAACCATATATGCATGGGTTAGTAATGTGAAACACTCGGCACCAGTGCAATATTTATAGCCCAAGGCATTCTTAGGTGCTAATTTCCAAAGTTTTGGAAGCGCTATGATGCACGTGAAATTCAATTTTTCCCTTTTCTTGAGTCCACTGTTTAAAATTGATTAGTCTGTTATAAGAACTCATACTGCAAATGCTAAACAGCTTTTAAGTATACCTTAATGTTGCCAACATAGCACACATTGACAAAGCTAGCATAAGTCATAATGACATTATATAATTTGTTCGGTTGGCATCATTAAAATGTCTGACGGACTCCGTGTTTGCAGTTGAGAGCCATCATTCTGTTTTCAAATTGAAAATTGCGAGGGTTTTTTTATTCTGCATATCTCATTGATTAACAATAAAGGTCTACTGTAGTGTAGTGTCCCTTTAATTATCTTTTTAGTCTCCATTTACATTTAAAAGGGGAAGTCTAATCAGAAAAATACATTAAACTGCCTTTCCTCAAGTTTCTTCTGGTTTGTACAAACTGAACAAATATTACAACTTGGATAGTTGTCTTGATTTTAAGTATTGAAATAATTATATTTAAAACTTCTCGTCTGGTTAGGATTTGTCTGTGGGAGGGTTTGGTATGTAAAGAAAACAATAACCACATTGGTGGGCATTTGTGACAGAGACACTTGCTAAAGCCAAGTCACCTTAGTGACGTTCAAACATTCCTGCTTTCTTTATATATTGATTGGGGTCAATCCACCCAGCTTCATATTAATTGGATCACAACCAACTGCCATAGTTAGAATTGGTCAACAAAAATATTGGCATGGTAGATATAATCTATCCAATCCTAGCCTTGGTAATTCCTTGCTTGCCCAACATCCAAATTCAATGTATTTTAACTTTGGCCATTTTTATTTTCTAGTGAGTCCATGCATTTTTAACCCATGGATCCTGTGAAATTATTGGGTTCATTGCAAAGTCTAAATCAGAAAACTTTTTTTTTTGTCTGCGCCCCCCTGCCTGCTTTGCCCCCGCCTCAAGCATTCCCCCTCCTCCGCTTACCGTTTCGCCGTCGTTTCTGACGTCACAACGTCATGTGACATGACGCCGCGTTGTCATTGCTACACGTTGCCCGAAGCCACCAGAGACAAGGTAAGGGAACTTATAGAAGCTTTGCGCGCTCCCCTGGCATTTAATTGAAATGCTTTGGAGAAGAGCGCTGGGCATCTGTAAGCACTGCACCCCTGGTCTAAATGACCAGGCAAAGCCTTTCATATTATAACATTAAGTGAAAGCAGTTTTTAACCACTAATGTGAGAGTCTTGGAGCAGGGGTGGCCAACTACAGTCCTCAAGGGCCACTGTCAAGTCAGGTTTTCAGGATATCCCTGCTTCAGCACAGGTGGCTCAGTCAGAATGAATGTAGTTGGCCACCACTGTCTTAGAGGGTTATTTGTCATAGTGATCATTTGCACTTTAAAAACTTCTATTTACTTCACTGGGAGATTCTGTGAAATAGTGCCCTGATTGGCACTATTGCACTTTAATGTATAACTGCACTTAAAATGGAAATGTGTCAGATACACTTAAAGCTAGGAATTGTCTCTGTAGTTTTCTTTTTTACGGTTTGTGTTCTACCCTTGATGTTGCTATACTGACCGTAGAAACCATTTCATGTACAGACACAGATGTTAACACCTACCATGTACTGTACAGCCTTCTTCAATGATTTTTCTTTCCCTGTTGGTGTCTGGTGAAATTTTCTGGTTCGTTCATTGCATGGTTGGCAACCTTGTCCTTGTATCATTTGAAAGAATTAGTATACTTTTATTTGTCTGCCCATGCACGTTTGGAGGCTTTAGGGTAGATTCATCAAGCTCTGATGCAGGTTATCTCGCCCCTGACCTGTTATGAATACCATTTACTGAAATGACCATTAACACCGGATCGGGTGTCAGACCCCCACATAAGAGCTTATGAGTGAATGTGGCTTGATTAGTCCCTTTCTTGATTGAGGCTATAGTCTCTCTAGTTTATTACAGCTATTAGGCTCTTTTAGTGAGAGATTGAAACAAATCTAGGCCCTTCGTGATACATCCCCCTACTGCTTTTAAAAATAGAATACTGAATGGTTACAAAGTAATGACCATTAGACCAACTGCACATATGTTCCAAATATTGATTTAGAACAGGGGGGCTCAACTCCAGTCTTCAAGCTCCCCCAACAGGTCAGATTTTCAGGATATCCCAGCTTCAGCACAGGTGGTTCAATCAGAGGCTCAGTCGAATACTGCACTTCTAATTGAGCCACCTGTGCTGAAGCAGGGACTGATTGATCCACCTGTGCTGGTGCTGGGATATCCTGAAAAACTGATCTGTTGGTGGAGGGAGGGTGCTTGAGAACTGGAGTTAAGTGCACCTGATTTAGGCCGAGTCCATGCTCCCTGCTTGCTCGCTGAGGCTCAGGGAAAGCGGGTGCTTTCCCTGGCCTTGCGGTTGCTTACCGCACGCGCTCTCAGAAGGCCGTCCGGGGGCGGGTGCGTCACTGGCCGGGGGTGGGCCAGTGATGTCACGGAGCTGGTTCGCCCTCATTGGGCGAACCGCTCACGTGACCGGCCTGTCTCGCCAGCAAGCGGGGGAATTTTAAATTCCCCTAAGACGTGCGATTCCGCAAGCGTGCGGAAGCGCAGGTGAGCCCCTACTAAAGCCGCTCTAATTGCAGCTGTGGGAGCTCGGTGCTGAGCGGGAGCGTGCGTCAGCACGCTTCCGCAAGCAAGCAGCAAACATGGCCGAGGCCTTAGAACTCAAAAGTAGCAGTGCCATTTTGCAGCTCGCACGTTAATCTGCTTCCTTCGTGCCCGACCCAACGTCATCATTAATTGCCAGAAAATACTTGATTTCTGGAAACAATATTGAGAAATAATTTTGCAGAGAAGCTAGAGGAGCAATACGCTGCCAGAGACTCCTGTACCTGATCATTTAAAGATTGAAATACTATTTTATAGGTTTACATAATGAAGCACTTTGTTAGTCTTTATGAACTCCTAGGTGGAAGCCATCATATTTGTCTTGTAGGTCTAAGAGTTGCGGTGGGAAGGTTTCAATATACTGTATTTGCAGGGTGAATTTACTCTGAGAATTGTCTCTGTGACATCTCAGAACAGACTTCAGGTCAGATCTTTTCCCAACAGCAATGGGTAAGATTGGTTCAGTTTGTTTGGAGTACATAGAATGTAGTGGAATATGACTAGAAGAGGAGAAGGGATGCGAACATGTTGTGCAGAAACAAATATGATGGGCAAGTTTGACGGTGACTAAAGACACATGTATGAATATTTTTGGTGTAGCACCAGGTGCAATGTAGAAATGTTTCAATGCTTCTTTTGAGAGATGTCCAATTCTTAGGCAGACGTGCGTGTGAGAAAACAAGAAGCCTTTCAAATAAACATTCATTAGTGATCATTAAGGACAACTGCTTTATAAACCCTCCTTGATCAAAACAATTTTGGAATTGCTGCACCATTTTGTATAGGACCCTAAGGCTGCGTCCATAGTGCGAGCTGTGGCACTAACAATGCAGCAGCTCTAGGGCAGCGGCCATAGTGTGTGCGATGGCACGGCAGTGTTTTGAGCCGACAAAAACTTTAGATTTTTTGTGCGACGGCTGCGACACGTGTGTGGTTTGACCAATCGGGGCAAACCAGCCTCGTGTCGTCACGGCAACGCCTCCTCGTCCCGTGAAAATCAAAGTCCATGGATCTCTCTGACGGGCTCGCGTGACTCCCTGCGCTCCATCGCACGCGCCTGCACTATATCCGAGGCCTAAGTTAGGAAACTAATCGTATTTGAAATCTATCAGTTTTTGCATTTGTGTCTACAGGTAGAAAGTTATTTGTTGTCAATGGCAAAATTACTTTGAGAAAGAAAAGTGGTACATGGTTGTGCCTTCATTTGCATCTTTGATATGTTACGAAATTGAACGATCATGCACCTTTGTTCTTATAAATTAAACATTTGCAATATGCTGCCTGTGTCTGATATACGTGTACCATATTGACCAGCTCCAATAAGAAATACGTGTAGGAAAATAGCATACAGTAGAGGTATTGCATTAGCCTGTTTCATTCCCCCTCATTTTAGGCTGTACAAGCTACTGATGGTATCTTAAAAAAATTATCTTGTACTATATTTTTTTGCAATATCTTTAAAAGAAAAGTATGAAACTACTGTACTTTGTGTATAGGATAATTAGAAAATTAAGATAAAACACAAGGAAACTAAATGCACTTTAAATGAGCATTATTGCTTGAAGTTGTGCCTACAATTATCAACTTGACTGCTGTTTTGTTTTGTTTTTCCATGTAAAAATAAAAACATAAAGTACATGTTTTATAATTGCTGTGTCTAAATTCTCATATAAAGGAAAAAATGAAATGGGATATTCTTCCATCATTACATATACTGTATATGGGAACCGCATTTACTGGTACTGTATATCTCTGTATAATAGTAACTTTTATCCACCCATATGTTGGCACCCTGGCTAGTAGACATAAAGTGCATTTTTGTGATGCCCATTTTAAAACTTCTTAGGTCCATACATTTAACTAATGCAACATCCCTGATAGGAATGACTGGTAATTTACTTGATTGTTCATGTTGGGAATTGGATTTGTAGTTTAGCTACTACACAGGTAATATTTTTCAACACCTTGTGTGCGTATCTAATTATAGACTTTAAACTCATACCAAGGATTGAACCCCGCTCTTACCCTATAAAACGCAATGTGTAAAGTATACTTTCAAGGACTAAATGACCTGAACAAGTCAAACACTCGAGTCCCATTCTTTGTCATGTGGATGATCAGTATCCGTTTTTTTTGTTGTTTTTTTTTTTACTCTTTAAGCTCGCCACTATTATTTGTGCACAGTTCTTGTCATTTGGCTCTTACAAAAAAAATAGTTTATTTAGAATAGAGGGGATAGTGATTTTTTTTTTTTATTAAATACCAACCGGAGCAAATTTGCATTGAAAATTAGTCAGTTTGTCCAATATGGGCCAGATTTCATGCAATTATTGCTTATGTACAATGTGTCCCTTCTACTTCTAATTGAGCAGTCCTGTAGTAAAGCTACAATCTAAATATTTAATACTTGTGACACATCAAGACTGTGACTATTCTCATTAGTTGTGTTGTGTAATTAGCCCAATCCCAGAGCATTTCGATTCTTTTATACTATTTGAAAGTAAATACTGTACATTGGGATTACCTTGTAAAAATATTAACATGTATGTGTACAAAGGAAAAAAATTATGTCCTCCAATTCTTAAACTAATGGACAAAAAATAAAGATTTATCATTCTAAACATGTTTGTTCTGTACTGAGTGCACATATTCGGGTCAAAATCCTGACTAGACATGTGCGGATGCTTCCAGATCCGTTTCTCGCACTTTCCGCACCAAAATCCATTTCGCAGTGTAAAATCCGCAAACGTATTTGGTCGGTTTTAATCTGCGTATTCATCGAACTCCGAAGACGGATTTGTAGAATCCAATCCGCGGATTCAGCAATCCGTTGGCAGACTCTTTAAAAAAAAAAAAAAAAAATCAGTCAACTGATTTTGCTGAATCCGTTAATTGAATTCTACAAATCCATCAACAGTTTCCAGAATCCACGGAGTGTATTGGCAATAATAGAAAACCCGCAAAACGCGGAATCACCTTTTTTTGAGGTTCATGGATCAAAGGAACCAGTCGATCCACTGCGGGTCCAAATCCACCCAAAAGGTTCGCCCATCTATTATCCTAACCCATTGAACTTTGAAAAAGATTGCATACACAAGTAGGATCTTCTGCTAAGAGCTCACCTGTCATCTGATATAGGGTTTAGTGGATTAACTTACATAATTATAGATCTCCTATACAGAAATGTTGTGAAATCAGACGAAGACCAACTCTGCCAAGAATTGTGGCGGAACAGGTCATTTTATCAATGGGGGTGAGGGGCAGATTCTGTGTATCTGGGCACTGTGCTGAATGGAGCATTCTTATTAGTCATTGTCTCCGCACTGCCAATGGAATATATTTGATATGTTTGCAAGTGCGCATATTCAAAGTGTATACACTTGATTATATACATTTTGGTTTTTCCCATTGGTTGCCTATACAAAATGTAGTACTTAAAACTTTTTTTTTTTAAATAATCATATATCATTTTGGTTTAATTTAAGTATTTGAAAACATTCAGGGCTATATTTTTATATAGCATAAACTTCGGGCCAAGAAATACTACAAATGCCAGTCCTGTAACTATGGGGCACAAATCTTCAGCAATGAGCCCTTATTGTCTGATCAATGAACCATTAGAAGCCACCAATTGTTAATGGAAAGAATTACTATTTTCGATTGAATCAGACAATGGAGAGTTATTCTTTATGCCTTTCCACAAGCTTTGTGTAAAAAAAAAAATATTCACCGACTACCTGAAGACACATCCAGCATCTTATAATTTTAGATGCACTAAAAAAATGCTGTCACTCGAAAGCAATTTCAGAAACAGTAAAGTACTTTGAGAGTCCCTTGATCACTAACCAAGAACCTTGTAATCTCTGTGAGAGCTGCATTACATCTGTCAATGTTCCTGCCTGGATGTCACTGAACGTGATGTGCTGCTTAAAAGAAACCTCTGCTTTGAACAGGTATACTACACGATAGGATTAGAGCATAGATCAACCAAAGAACCATCTGTTTGTATATTGGATAAGCCATTGGTTGGGCAAGAATATAAAATAAGGTTTTCACAATGGTAATATTACAGTATTGGCTTTGTTTACATGGTAAGATGGGGTCTGATGACATGTATATGGTCATGAATCATGAAACCACACTAACCTCTGCATTCCGAACAAATACATCACTCATTCAAAGAAGCTAAGGTGTACCCAGTGAAAATGAAGAAGTACTGTGGTATAAAGTCAATGAATGGGGTTCGTGGGACATTACTCCTCCCTCACCTTTAAAAAAAAAAAAAAAAAAAAAGAACATACACTAAAGCATAGGTGGGCAACCTATTTTTCAATGTAGCCATTGAATGAAAAGTGACATTAACCAGGCCATGTAAAAATCCCCCCCCCCCCCCCAACATCATCGTTACCTCCTCAACCCGAATTGTTTCTTCTTACCTTCTCTCCTGGCAGACAGCACCGGAACCTGTACCTGCAGGAGTTTATGGGGTCGGTGCCGCCGGGGTGTGGGCTCTGCCCCCGCTGTTCTCTGGTTATCCTCTCCTCCACTCAGCACTCGCCCCCTCACTGCTCCCGGCCACCGTCTGCGGCCCGCCCCCTCAGCACCAGCGCTTCCATCGGCCGCTGCCGCACTTACATCAGGAAAAAGTTTGTTTTACTGTGGGAGCTGGCAAACTCATTTGCCACACTTCCATGGCCAATTTGCCATTTGTGGCGATTGGTGACAGGGTTGCCCACCTATGCACTACAGTATATCCTTGACAATTTTTGGCTCTTCAGCATAATCTAAATTTGTTATTCCAGAAGAAAATTGAGCCCGAGACAAGTAAACCTTCCATATGTCACACACAGTTCTTTCTAAATGGGATGTTTGTACAAATTTCAGCAAATAAAAATACCGTTTGTGAACACATTCACGTCTCAGACAGGTCTGCAACCCCCGCCCCTTGTGCCCTCGACGCTTGCCCTTTCCGTTTACAAGGTCAACCATATAAAAAGACACTTTGGATAAAAATGGGCACAGCCTTTTATTAACGAACACCTGTACATGTGCAGCAAGTCATCCCACCCATTGAACCTGATTTTGCCCACCGCTGCTACATGACCCAGTGAGCACTCTTGGTTCATAACACTTGGGGTCTTAGGAGTACACTCCTAGGACTAGCGTACCTGGCCCTGACCCATGAGCGCATCCTTTAGACCAAACCTTTCAGTCTGTGCCCTGCCTGCTCTCCCCCCTTTCTTGTGCCCCCTCTCCCCCCCCCTACACCCCCTACAGCTGGTGTCCAGCGTCTTCTGATATCACGGTCATGTGACACCACAGCGTCATTTGACAGTGTTACCATGGCGATGTGCCGCTGGCAGCCGCCGAAGACCAGGTAAGGGAAGTTACAGAGGCCTCGCGCTCGCTCCCTGGCATTTAATTTAAATGCCTTGGGGAAGAGCATGGGGCCTCTGTAACCGCCACGTCCCCCCCTGGTTTGCACACCCCTGCTTTAGATCCTTCGCATTTCTCAACATTTAACCACCTGGGCAAAACTGACCAGTCTGCACTTCTCCAGCTGTTACAAACATACCACCACACCTTTACCATACCCTCGTTATCTCCTCTTCCCTCTTTTTCTCTTATTAAAAAAAAAACTGTTAGAACAGTGTTTTATGTTTATTGTTAAAATACAATTTCCCAATAACCTAAAACCTTTTTGGGAGGTATTTGGAGGATGAGGGGTTAGGTCACCGGATAACAGCACCTTAAATAACCTACCCCTCCTCGTCCCCCCCCCCCTCCCTCATCACTGCATGACCTCTCAGGCCAAGGGTCATGCTCTCTTTCCCTCGGGGATTCCCATATCTCTTAGCATACAATATTTCCACTGCAGCCAGGGATTCTGGGTAATGACATGCAAATGAGCAGACTGCCAAAAACCTGTGAATATCTGTGCAAACTCATTTAGTATTTTATGCAGCAACATTAATTTTTTTTTTTTTACCAAAAATCAAATTTTTGTTTATCTCCCCCCCCCCCCCCCATTTCTTTAATTGTGACGCCCCTTCCTTTTGCAATCTGTTTGGTACATTTATGTAATTTTCAACTTCTGAGATACAGGGGATACAAGAAGGGCACCAGGGTGAAATATGGGTGTCTGAAATATACGAGAAAAATATCAAAACTGAATTTTGCCTTATCCTGAAAGAAGGCGCTCCCTTCCTTTCTCTCCGTGCTTCACTCCAACCAGAGTAAACTGGGGAAAGGGGGCGGCCCTGTGTTTGTTGGAAAGAACCGTATAAACTTAAGTCGACCTCTGGGAAAATTTACAGGCATCTGTAAAATATACGTGTTCGGGATTGCTGCCTTTAGAAGCGGCATTCGCTTTGTTTATTCCAACATCCAAACACCTTACGACAATACCCTTTAATGGTATTTTTTATCACGGATGGCAAAATGAATGTATCGTCGTTGTAGAGGTAAAACTCATTAAGTGCGTTTCTGGCAGAAACGCAATAATAACCGCACTTCCTGTCTTGGAATTTCTTGTTATTTCTATTGAAAAACTCAGGACAGGTTCTGAGTCTCTGAGTTTTTCAATAGAAATAACAAGAAACTCCAAGTCAGGAAATGCGTTTTTGCCAAAAATACAATATCTTAGGGCAGGGGTGCCCAACTCCAGTCGTCAAGCACCCCCCCCCCCCCCAATAGGTCAGGTTTTCAGGATATCCCAGCTTCAGCACAGGTGGCCGTCAATGACTGAGCCACCTGTGCTGAAGCAGGGACTGATTGAGTCACCTGTGCTGAAGCAGGGATATCCTGAAAGTCCTTAACTATTTGGGAGGGAGAGATTTTGAGGACTGTAGTTTAGCACCCCTGCTTAGAGAACATCTAACAAAGTCCTTGTGAAGCAAATGTCCCAGGCCTCTCCATTTCTTATGTAATGAGCATCAACAGACCTGCATTAGAGGGATCCTTATGCCGAATAACAGGTATATTAACCTGTGTTGTACTTTTCCATTCAAAGATCACAGTACAAAGCAGCTTTTCAAATGTAAACATTTGAATATAAACTATAACGATATGGTTATGTACTGTAGTCGCTGCATTTTCATCCCAACTTTGCAACAGAGCGCTGATGGGTAGTGAGTAGTGCGTTTTCTTTATTTCATTGTGTTTTTTTCCACTCCTTGCTTTTTGGTTTGTTGACTCCCAGAGGCTTAGAGAGCAGTTTGGGAGTATTTTTCTATGTTTATGTCCTTGAATGTATCAAGTTGAATAAGACAAAGTATTTTCCACGTGCCAGCAATGTGCCATAAATAACATTGCAGAGGAACAGTGATACAAAAACGGAATTAGATACGAGATAAATAGTAAAAGTTTAATAGTAAAGTCAAAGTAAATATCAGGGCAAGGAAACTCTGAGGTGTGCGAGTCATACAGAGACCGGAGAAGTGTAGGTGCATAACACAAAGGGCACGATCAAGAGAATTGTGACTTCCCAGATCCTCCGATGTTTCTGGCAACATGGACTACATAAGAAGTTGCCAATATATTTCCTACCCAAAGCTCAAGGACAAAAGGTAGTTCTCAAGCTGTTTTGATTGAAGCTAGCTTCAATCAAATAGACTACAGACAGGAGTCCGAGGTCTATATCCAAACCCACCCTTTTACAGATTAAAACTGTAGAAACAAAATCAGATTTGACAATTCTCCTCTAAAAATGGCCTAACTTTGCTGTATTTTAACATGGATTTGTTTCTCTACAGATTTTGCTTTTTGGGTTACAGGACTCTGGCTTTAACTGCGCTATAAAAAGATAACATCGCATCTCAACAAATTCCTTACAGGGTTCATTTTTGGTGAATAAACACATTCCCAATACCAAGACTATTTTTATTTCTTCTGTCCTGCAGTAGGTGGCAGTATGATACAAGCTGGAAAATGTTGATACATTCATTTTATGTGTGTGTAACAGCTTCCAAAACGTGATACAACTACATCCATCATCTATGTGCTGTGGATACTAATACACCGCTAATAATGCTTTCTTTCTTTAATATTATGGCTGGTATAAATCATAATACTAAAAGTAGTTGATAGGGGAGTGTAAGACTCAACTTGATTTAAACCTTTGCGTTCCGGAGGATACGAGGCACAAGATTGACCCAGAACCTCCAGCACATCGTGATCACGTGATCACTCGTCCGTGATGAGACAAACAGCATAGGAGTCCTTTTTTCTGGCCAGATCGTGCTCAGCTTTCAATGGGAGTGCAGACTCTTCCCTAGCCGATGAACAGAAAGACCACGGTAAAGCCATTTTGGCAAGGGTGGCCAACTCCAGTTCTCAAGGGCCACCAACAGATCAGTTATTAGGGATAGCCCTGCTTCAGCACAGATGGCTCAATCAGTGGCTCAGACTGAGCCACCTGTTCTGAAGCAGGGATGTCCTTAAAACTCGACCTGTTGGCTCTTGAGGACTGGAGACCACTGCACTACGGCATGATGTGGTGGCTACATCATGTGGCAGCTAAAGGATTAAACCGTTATATTTATACACAATAGGTGATGGAGTGATGATAAATACCATCTGACATGACAATATTTATTTGAGCCAAGATTTCTTATTTTTATTTCAATCCTACTCTTTAGAATTATGTTAAATCAACTCCAGAGATCCAGAACTTTCACTCTAGAATTCCCAAATCTCTGGGCAAATATAGTATGTTACACAGGAGGCTCATAAGATGGTTACCAGAAGACACCCAAGTGCAAAATTCAATTATTTGCTTCTTAACCACCCATCCCATCCCTGGTGTGTCTTATTGTAGTTATTGTTGCGAGACCTTTATTGGAAGTGGTAAAAAGCAGAGCACGGAGGATGCACTGCAGTTATTCTGTTCAATGTGTTTGTATTATATATACAGTAGTTGTCCCTACAGAACTTGGAGAACAATCTCTATAGAGCCCTCTAGTGCTTTAACATAGAAATATTTTTCCTTCTGTCAATCATGGCTTCACTCTTCTATGTAATGATTTTTTCCTGTGTAGTTTTGAGAGAGAGAGGGGGGGAAAAAAACCCCGCTGTGTGATTATGCTCAGTCCTTTCTGTGTAATCAAACGACTCACTGAATCTGGAGTTTGTTAGATATGGTTATTATAATATTTTTTATATTCGGTTTAAAAACAAATCTTTTTTTTTTTTAGTTGTATTTATTGCTTATTTGAAGAAAAATGAAAATGGGGAAAAATAGGCAGTATAATAACTTTTTTTATTGGAACAGCAATAGTTTACAGTGTACAAACTTTCCAACCTCTTCAGGTATGCTTTGTGTGAAATGTGACACAGGAGGAACAAGAGAAGACTTCTATTGTAACGTAATTAAACTACCTACAGACAAACTGAAGTTAGGCTAAGGCCCCGCTGCACGCACCGTGCCCCCGCACTGCGTCTAGGTGGTGTGTGTACTGCACTTCACCGTGATCTGCGGTCTTTAGGGAGCGTTTTTTAGTGGCGGGTGTGGCCATGATGGGGGGGGGTAATGTGTTTGCTGTAGCGATGACCACAAACTGGGAGACTGTAGAGATTGGAGATTAGTGAAGCTCAGGATGATATGAGGGAGAAGTTTTTTGTAGGTCGAGTGAGCTGCAAAATGAGTGATTTAAATATCAAGTGCCATGTATACTCACCCTCATTAATATCACACACACACTTTCCCAAACTCGGGAGCAGCAGAGTGGAAAGGGGGCGGAGGCAGAGGATAGGGTCCTGCTGATTGGCTCCCAGCCACACCACGTGACGCGTCGCCTCATGGGAACACAATCCTGTCGCATCCCCTGCTGGCTGATGAGTCACAGCGCGCATTGAGCCTTGCAGTGAGGAGGGACTGGGGCTGACTCAGGAGGAAGTCAGGAGCAGGTGAGTGGCACGCACGCGGCCGCACGCACCGTCTGAAGCAGCAGGACCTCAGCCTTAGGATGAACAGGAATAGAGAAGCCTGAAACATCCACAAATATACATACACAGTAATGTGGGAAACGTCACAGGAGGAATCCGTGACAATTCCTATTGTAATGTAATCACAATACACACAACCGGGAGCCAGGATGGTCAGGAATGAAGAAGATGAAAGCATTGATCTACACACGTACAGTATATGTACACATGGACACGTACGGTATATGTACACATGGACACGTACGGTATATGTACACATACACTGAAAAACACCAATACAAAGAAATGGGTAACAAAAAAATGTATTTCTCTAGTGTCAGGAAGTCTAAATTCCCAATGAGTCCATTATTTTTTAAAGAGATGAAATGGGTTTACAGCTGCATAAAGTTCCTTGAAACAAAAGGACAATGCCCTGGCATCCACCCCTAACAATGCAAAACTCATCCTCTTTGTTCTAACCCACAACAATCTTACTTTCAATGGTAAACATTATGTTCATGGGCACCAACATAGCCCCTGAGAATGCCAACCACTTGCTGGCATACAGGCAAGAAGAATTCCTGAAATAATGCAGTACCAAGCTGTTGTTGTGTCACAGGTACATTGACAATATCTTCCTAATTAGGACAGAAGGCATAATGCTCTTAAAGAATTATGCGTGGAACTAAAGAATCTGCCACCCATCCATCAAACGTTCTCTTGAATACTCAAACACTAGCAAACAGTTTCTACACACAAGTCACTATCAAAGATGAAACACTAAACAAACCTACAGACCACCATAGAATTCTCCATAGATCCAGTAACCACCCAAGACACAGTAAAAAAAAAATCTGCTGTATACAGTCAGACTCTTTGATACCACGGGTTGTAATCTCATACAAATGTTATTAATGGACACTTAGGAAACCATTAATCGCACAAGGACCTTCCCCCAGAGAGATTGACAGGACTTTGGAACACACAGCAAGAATTCCAAGGCACAAACTATTGCAGCAACCTATAATCCAGCCTGATAACCTGTTAAAGACATTAAAGAGCGTTTGGAGGATGAGACCTTGAAGGAAATATTCCCTACGCCGCCAATACAGTCATTGTAATAACCCCCCAACCTATCTTATTTGACCATTAGGAAAACACTCCCCTTTGTACAAAATGTCAGACTACCACAAGTGACAAAACCTTGCAGAAAAACAAGATGCCAAACATGTACAAACATATCCATAGAAGACTCCATCTGTACACCTCTAAAACAAGCCATTTTAAAATTCAAGGGACTTTTACACGCCTCTCTCAGAATGCGGTGTACTACATCTGATGCAAAAAACTGCCCTGATGTTGGATATGTGGGAGAAACCAAGAAACACTATGAAACCAGAAGAACATGCATAGACACAATCAAAAACAAAGATATGAACAGATCAAAAATATGTCACATTCCACAACCTAATCATTCACCTGTCTGTCTCTCCCCCTCCCTCTCCCTCTCCCCCCCCCCTCCCTCTCTCCCCCCCTCCCTCTCTCCCCCCCCCTCCCTCTCTCCCCCCCTCCCTCTCTCCCCCCCCCTCCCTCTCTCCCCCCCCCTCCCTCTCTCCCCCCCCCTCCCTCTCTCCCCCCCCCTCCCTCTCTCCCCCCCCCTCCCTCTCTCCCCCCCCTCCCTCTCTCCCCCCCCTCCCTCTCTCCCCCCCTCCCTCTCTCCCCCCCCTCCCTCTCTCCCCCCCCTCCCTCTCTCCCCCCCTCCCTCTCTCCCGCCCCTCCCTCCTTCTCTCCCCCCCTCCCTCCCTCTCTCCCCCCTCTCCCTCTCTCCCCCCCTCCCTCCCCCCCTCCCTCTCTCCCCCCCTCCCTCTCTCCCCCCCTCCCTCTCTCCCCCCCTCCATCTCTCACCCTTAACTGCAAACTCTTCTTTGATTCAGAAGGTGTGGAGTCCCGCAATGTTATTTGCTCCGCAATATAACATAGATATGCCCTTAGAGCCACCTGTGCTGAAGCAGGGATATCCTTAAAACCTGCCATGTTGGTGGCCCTGGAGGACTGGAGTTGGCCGTCCCTGCGGCAGTATATGCATTTTCTACATTATCAAACCAGTCAGGTATGCATTCTAAGTCAATCTCCTGCAGTATGTGCAACCAAGCTCAGAGCTGAAAACTGTTCCGTACAATGTAGGGTAAGGACCAGAACAAACCCTAAAATATATGCAACATAATGAAACAATAGGTAATGAGGTCCCTGCTCTGAGAAACTTACAATCTAAATGGAATGGGATTAAAGATGAGGAAAAGGGACACAGACGCAATATATGTAAATCATCCTTTTTACATTCCCCATATTAGAAGCAAAGTACTTTTGTTTGTACATTGATGCTAAGAGGTGTAAAATTAAAGTGTCTTGGACCAAAACCTCCTTGATTCAGAGACGCCACCAAGTTGAAATTTCTGCAGTTTAGTTGACTGAGCCACTGATTGAGCCACCTGTGCTGAAGCAGGGATATCTTGAAATGCTGACCTGTTGGTGTCCCTTGAGGACTGGAGTTGGCCACTCCTGGTTTAAATTGTTGCATACATTCACATTGCTTTTCTTTTGGGGGGGATAAAATCTCTTAAGTAATTGAATTAGTCATCATAAAAACTGACCTTGTGCTAGAAATCCTGCATGTTATCAACTGTAGACGTCAAAACTCCTGGTGCATGTACAGTATAGAGAAAGGAAAGAAAACCTATGCATTTCTATGCACTGTATTTTTACATTTCTGTTTTATGTAGGAGCTTGTTCTATATCCACCGAAGCAGATCGGCATTTCGACCTAATTGGCAACTTTGGCGGTTACAGCAAACGATCTCCTTATTGTCAAGAAAGTATGTCAACCTTCATTGTTGCAGTAACTCATGCTTTCACACAGCTTCCTGCTTTCCTGGTACAGCTATTGCAGTGTAACAGAGTGTGCAAGCATGTAAAAAAAACTAGGAAATAGAATTGGAATATACTGTATGCCAACAGTTCCGAACAGAGGCTTGAGATGAACATGTTCAGTAGCTTCTTTGTGCTGAAGCACTGGGACCTTTCTGATTTGTTCCTGTGACCTGCTTATTAGATGAAATGTACAAAAGCATTAAGCAGCTAATATGTATTCTCAGCCTCTGAATGACTAAGCATAATACAGCTTTTCTAACGGAACCATCTCTAAGGTTGAACATAACAAAGTACTGAAAAGGTAATCATTATGATTAAAATAAAAAAGCACCTTAATGTTACAGTGGAGTGCAGTCATGTATGAAACAGCAGCTCAGAAGGATGAATCGTCTTTGATCGCTTTTAATATTTTTAAAATGTGTTTTATTTTATACCGGAGAATTAAAAAAAAAAAAATATATATATATATTTTCCCAAGTTGTGCTCCCGCACTCTGAGACAAGGGATTATTCACGTTTAAATCTAGTGTTACCCTCCCTTGCTTCCTAGGGAAGTTACATCTGTGTTGTGTGTCTAGGGTACTCTGGATTGTTTGCCTTGACTCATGGGTGCTGGCATTCGGGCGGCTGGGCGATTAGGTAGCAAGGTTGTGAAATAATGGGCGCCAGAAACATTTATAGTATACAACTGTAATTTATTTGTGTCCCCAGCTCAGGGACCGCTCAGACATATCTTGCCGCATTCAAAGACACACATGAATACTTCTCTTCCATCAGTGCCCACTCTCAGCACTGGATTGGAGGTACTCTGACTTAGTTGCTTAGGACTTGGGACCTAGCCTCTCTTGCCTTTCTGGAACCTTTTAAGTAGCGATCCAACTTAAGTAAGGGGCTCCTTACTTTAGGGGTACTGTCCCTATCTACAACATAATAAACAGGGGGCTAGTCTATGCTATTATTTACTAACATTGCTTATACACACTCCCGAGGCTCCGCTCCTCTCGACCTCCAGGAACCTAACCTTCCAGAACAGTTTCTCCTCAAATTCCCCACCATGATGTATGGATTCCCATAGCAACCAGGGTGGGGCCCAGCATACACTAGTATTGCTAGTAAACCTTTAAGAGGGGGGTTACACTAGTTTGTGAACTTCCAATCAAGCTTTGTGTAAAAGGGCTGCATTATTGTGTATTCCTGTCCTTGTTACATTCAAACATCTAAGCCCAGCCTGTATAGAACCAACTCCCTGACCTGGAGTGCCTGTTCTCACTTACTGTTATATATACTGTATAAGTCTAGAAATAGGGCGCTCACCAAAATAAAACTGGGTGCATACCGTCCATAGGAATAGATAATCAAAAAAAGGGACAGGCACACCCATGCACAAAAGTTGATGTTTAATTATGCAACTTTTTTGCATTGATGTGCCTGCCCATTTTTTAAAACTCTTTATGCGTGTGTATATATTAAAAAAACAGGCCCGTCAAATGGTACAATAAATGTGTCTTTACTAACTCAACGTTATGGCTTCCCCAATTGAGTTAGTAACCATTTGGTGTCCCTGCTTTTTTTTTATCCTTATACATACAGTAGTACAGTTTAGTATGTTTAGCACCCGCTCCAATCTTTTGTATTACTGTTATTGTGTGCCCTGATGCATATACAGCTGAACCCCGTTATAATGCCGTTTAAGCATGTTGCTGGTGCTGTCAGTGAAGGATTTAAAGTTAGTGATACTCTGTTTTCTAAAGTTAAAAACCTTGGTGTTTTATGTGATTCACTGACTGTAGTCCCAATTCTGCACATGTTGATATCTCTTGAAGACATGAGTTGGATACCCCTGGTCTAGTCTGTCTCAGTACTCATTATGCTCTTAGGCATGTTCCTTTATCCACGTCTGCTTCTGTATATCTGAGATGTGGGAAACATATCAAAATGTTTTACTTCCTTCCACCCAAATTCAATTCCCTGCAAAACATTATGCCTCAAAGTGCTAATGTCACAAAATTAGTAATAATAATAAATGTATTTATATATAAATCCAATAGGATTCAAAGCGCTTCACAAATAAAGTATAGTGCACAGTATGCAGCACATACAGACACAGTATATGCCCCATAGAGTTTACAATCTATGTTTTTGGTGCCTGAGGCACATAGAGACAAGGTCACAAGGAGCTGACACTGGGAATTGAACCAGGTTCCACCTGATTTAAACTCAATGTTCTTGTTTACAGTCAGTGTCGTTGTTCACTGAGCCGCTCCTAATAAGCATTCAGATTCATTATCGCCAAACAGTGAAATATGGTGTCTTAGTATTAAGCAAATCTAGCAATTTTACAGAATTTCACAAACGAATTGAGCGATTTTGAAATGTAGCCAACTCATGGAAATGGCAATGCACTGATTTAATGATCGGCAAATCACTTTCAACCTCTTACAACGTCCGCATTTTTTTGGGAGCGGAAAAAGAGCACATTTTGTCTGGTTCATGACGTTGGGCGAATGTTTTGAACAACTCTAGTTTTGTATTAGATGGTGCACAGAGGCATCAGAGATATGATTAGAGATATAGATTTCAGTTTTCGGTGTTTATTTTTTTGTGAAATTGGTGTTTATTTGTTTGTTTTTCTGGTGGTTTTATTTTATTAAAGATAATGTAGTAGGCATGCGGGCACTCCAAAAATCATTTTATTAGCACAAAAAGTAGAAAATCACCATAAAAATCAACATTTTGTTCCAAAGGTAGGACCTTTATCAAGGCATGGCAAACATTGTATTTTATTTACAAAAATCTGCGTTTATCAGTGTTAACGAGAAAAATGGACACATTTGAATTCTGTGTTTATCTGGGCACTTTATTTAGTTTCCTTTCTTCCGTTGGGTTGCGTTTGTATTTTATCTGTAGCTGGGTCGCTACATAAGGTCTAATTCACTAAGAAATGATTCTTCATTTCCGGTTTTGATCAGTTTTACCAGGAAGTGCAAGATGATCAGTCGAAGGTGTTATTTTTTCCGGTTAAAACCTATAACCCCTAATGATAGAGCTTCTCAACATTCATACAGTCAACAGTCAACTTTTGAGTATTCACGGTGATGACATTGGCAGCACGCAGTGCAGGTTCATAGAGGATTTAAAAATTCAGAGGATGCAAAGGTTAATAATAAAATGAGCCCAGTGTAATGGAACAGAAAGAAGAGAATAACACTTTAACTGATGTCTGTGCAGTTCCTCCAATTAAACCCAACAATCTTGATACTGTTTTGGAGCCTATTTTTATTGTTCTGCGGTATGCTGTAAGTGGTGTTATCATGACTGGGATTTCCAGCCTAATTCTATCTATATTTCACAGCAGCTAGTAGTGCTCATTCGAATTTCCCCTACATACTATGCTGCTATGACATCATTGCACTGCAATGCCTTATATTCACTGATTCTTACGGTATGTCCAATATAAAGTACATGATATCTAAAACTATGAAGTCTCATTGTGAAAGGTATGATTTGTTCCCTTACATACCCTGCCAAGCATGAGGCTCAAGTATTCAGTGACTTGCATTTTATTTCTCCTCATCATAACCCTGTTTGACACTTGCCGTTAATGGCCATTTCAAGAGTGACAGTGAGTCAACCTTTGAGCACTGCAACCATGGAAATGACTTTGCAGTTTCCAGACCCAACTTTTGAAATGTTTTTTTTTGATACACAAGATGGAATTGTGATTCTCGTTTACTTTAAACACTGTTAAAGGGATTCTTCTGTGCTACTGCTATTTTTTTCTTCGATTGAGAATGTATTTATTTATTCCAAGTTAATTTAGCTCTAGTGTTGTGGATTCTAATGAATACAATTATCTGGTTCAATGTAATTAGAATAATTTTACCATTTGTCTAGCAAAACCACGATCAAGCCGACATTTTTTTTCATTGAAGTAGGCTATTTTCCTGTGAAGCTGTGTGATTTTTAGTAGACAAAATGTATTCACAATGATTAAAACAGCAGTACATATTCCAGTATATACCCTTTGCCAGGGACACTATCTCAAATTTAATGGAAGTATGGTGGGAATTCATGCTTTGGTCAGACTTATGTCTGTTAGCTTTGCCCTCTGATGAACCTTCCCACTGTCCCCCGCTTAGTGCATCTCGCATGCTGCCTTTAGAATGAGGTCAATCAGACCCAAACTCATCTTATTAGTTTAACATTTCTGAGAGCTGTGGCTCAGGGTTTATCAGCATGAGAGCATCGTGCTGGAGGGCATGTTTCTGAACCTGACCATTAACAGCTGGAGTGTTGATTTTCAGGCGTGCAAGGAAGAGTTACTAATACTGAGCTACTTTTCTTGTATGTGTTAAATGGACACATGTATGCATGCTATTAATATAGAAAGGAAGACTTCTATGTTTTGAGCCCTCAAACTTGAGCTTCTGCTTAAAATTACACTGCTGGGCTGTATATGAAGATCAGATTAATCCTCTAATTTTTACTCTGTGTCTAGAATATAATTAGTATGCATATTCCTAGTGAGACTAGCATTGCCAATCGGCATGTACTGCATAGGACAGACTCGTATTTGGCACCTGAGACAAAGCTAAAGTCCTAGATTTACTAAGCAGCCTTGTGCAATAAGACTGAGGAAAAAGGAGAGAGATCCAGCGCTACACGGATTTCAGGATAATGAATTTATTGTGCCACACGACGTTTCGACCAACAGGTCTTTTTCAAGTGACAAGGCCTTGAAAAAGACCTGTTGGTCGAAACGTCATGTGGCACAATAAATTCATTATCCTGAAATCCGTGTAGCGCTGGATCTCTCTCCTTTTTCCTCAGTGTACTTTGGAAATTCCTGGCAGGTACTTCCTTGAACCAGCAGCACCGGTAAACTGTATGTATTTGTTTATATATTGTGGTGTGCAGCCTTAACCCCCCTTTACATTGTGCAATAAGACAACATTGATTTAAATTGGCTGCAAGGTGTATTCCAGCACCGAAAGGTGTCCTATGGCAGAACACTGCTGAGGAAATGTGTCCCAATTCTGCCCAAGAAAAACACTTTGTAACATTGGTTTCTCTGTGGCTATTACTTGAAGTCTCTGGAGATTGAACGGAGACATTTTTCCTGAGCAAGCATTCACTAAAGATTTTATTTAGTGTGTGTACATAGATATAAAATATATTTCACTTATCAGCTGCAACACAATGGACCATATCCAAATTGTAAAATAAGTGATTTCCCGAAGTAATGAATTTAATCTACCGCTCATCTTATAATTCATAGCTTACTAAAAAAAGCATTTTTAGTCTATCTACACCTCAGCTTTTTTTTAAAATGCATTAAGATATCAAAATGTTGAAGATGCAGAGATTGATATTATAAGGAACATTTACGAGAATACCTCATCAACCATTAGACTACATACATATACAGGCAAGATAAGAAAGGGTGCGCAACAGGGAGACACAATGTCACCAAAGCTTTTGACAGCAATATTTGTTCAATTGGGAAGAAAAAGGAATACAAATTAACTGTGAATACTTGCGTCACCTACGATTTGCTGACAAAATTTTTATTTTGGCCACAAGTCCAGCATCAAATTAGAGAACTCGCCAAAGCAAGTAAGAAGGTATACAGGCGGTCCTCTGTTATCTGCCGGAATCCGTCCCGCAAATCGTCATCTGATAGCGGATCGTGGGATTGCGGATCTAATGTTAATCAGCGGCGTTGAGCAGCAAATAATCAGTTCGGATAATGCCTTAAGCGAAATGCATTATCTTGCATTGGATAAGCCAGTTTCAATAGATTTGATTGGGTTAAAGACACACATCTCTTTGCCCGCAAATTACTCTTGCATAAGTTTTTCATTAACAGACTCAGGACGGATATGAGAGACACCATCATGTCACCTACTGACTGTGAAGAATTGATGTATTTGCAAGATGCCATTGACCTTCTGGAGGAAAATGAGCGTGATCCAGGTATAGCACCTTTTACTGACTTCAGACCCCCATCCACCTTCACCCCTGCCTTTGCCACTAGCCCAAATATTCAAGTATTTGTTAATCGGGTCACACGAGATTTTGAGCTCCTTTCTCAAACTGTAACTCAGTCCAATCTGACCAATAATGAATTGACGGCCCTCTCAGACCTACAAAGCAACCAGGACATTGTAATTAAACCCTCGGATAAAGGGGGCAATGTCGTCATCCTCAACAGGGACGACTATATCACTTAGAATTTACGACTGTTGTCAGATCCCACGTGTTATAGGGTTCTCCCTTCAGACCCTACGGTTACATTCCGTGCTAAACTTCTTACCATTCTACAGAACGGTATACAGTCTGCAGTCATAACCAAACGGGAATTTGATTTCATTCTGGGGAAGACACCGCGTATAGCTACATTCTATAGCCTTCCCAAAGTCCATAAGACACAAAGACCCCCCCCAGGCCGACCTATTGTGTCAGGCCTGGGCAACTTGACTGAGAATGCTAGCAAGTACATTGACAAAATCCTGAGGTCATTCATAGAAAGTCTTCCCTCATATCTTAAAGACACCACGGATATGCTTCGAAGGTTGGAAGTTATCACTATCAATCATGACACACTCCTAGTGGGTCTGGTTGTTGAGGCCCTCTATACCACACGATATGGGGCTCTCCGCCATAGCACATTTTTTGCGGGGCCGTGGCACTGACCTTCTTCTTCACAATGATTTTGTGATCCAGTTGTTGGATTATATCCTAACACACAATTACTTCCTGTTCGACGGCCGCCAATACCACCAGATCCAAGGTACAGCAATGGGCACAACGTGTGCTCCCTCATACGCTAATCTGTACCTTGGCTGGTGGGAAGAGACGGTCGTCTTCAGTGAAGGTATGCAGGACTACACCCAATGGATTGATCTCTGGTGCCGCTATATAGATGATATATTCATTCTGTGGCGCGGCACCAGAGAGTCACTAATCCAGTTCATCAGTATCCTCAACAACAATGGACTGAATTTACGGTTCACGTCTGACATTCAGACTGACTGCCTCACTTTTCTGGATATTGCCATCATTAAAGGTGACAATGGTAACATCATCACCATGCTACACAGCAAGGCTACTGCTACCAATAGCCTTTTATTGGCTAATACACATCATCCTACACATTTAGTTAGGAATATCCCTGTGGGACAATTTCTGCGCATTCGGCGCAATTGTTCGACACAAAGTGACTTTGAGGAACAGGCCAAAATACTCACAAGCCGTTTCCTCCAACGGGGGTACACTAAAGGCTGTATTAGGAAAGCCTATCTACGAGCTAAACGTTCCCCACGCACCACCCTGTTATATGGGACAAATCAGACACCAACGGCCACTAAACTGGTTCGTTTTTTTGCACATATAACAACAAGTGGAACAGTGCCAATATGATCTTGAAGCGTCACTGGCATTTACTTATGGAGGACCCAGACCTTAAACCGGTCTTAAAAACTTATCCGACACTTGTTTGTCGCAGGGCCAAGAACTTGAAGGATCGGTTGGTACACAGCCATCTTGGCAATGTGGCCACAAAAACATGGCTGCTTCAGCGCCCTATGGGCACTTTCAAGTGCGGTACATACAAAGCGTGTGAATTTATCATCCCCACAAAATCATTTTCTAACTGGGACAACTCTCGTCAGTACACAATCAGACAGTTTTTTAACTGCAAAACCTCAGGAGTTGTGTATTTGGCTACATGTGGCTGTGGCAAGAAATACGTGGGTAAAACCCGACGTGAGTTTAGGCGACGTGTCCTCTAACACATCGGTTCTATTAGAAACCACTTGGACTCCCCACTTGCACGCCATATCAATGAAGCACATAATGGCATCACCAGGAATTTACGTTTCTGTGGTATTGACCACATTACCATTGGGCCCAGAAAAGGAGACTGGGACCGTATTCTACTTCAAAAGGAGAGCCGATTGATCTATGACTTACATACTTTAAGCCCCAATGGTCTTAATGAGGGCTTCCTCTTTACTCCATTTTTATGAGACTATTCATCGCTCTCTGCATTACCCATTTTATAACATTACTATACTCGTGTGTTTGACTAGTGGCATACATACACTTCTTGTTTACTCACTGCCTACCATTCAGCTTTTAATTTTATCATGGGGGCACTGCTCACCATTTTAATCATTACTTATATTGGTATCTCATGTGTTTTTTTTACTCCTGGTATACTCCCCTTTCCCCTTCTGTGACTTTAACATATTTTCATTCCTCCCCGCAGAGCTCTATAAATATTGGCCACTGGGGGGAGTGAAGATCTATCCCTCTCTTGGAAGAAGCTATCACGAAACGTACGTCAGAGGGCGTGATGACGTCACACATTACGCTTTCCAGCATGGACGCCTGCAGCTCCTAACAGACCCAGCAGACCTCATCGTGTCACGGCTTGGGTTCTCTGCTGCTGCACACTCCACGAGGCACCTATTCAGACTGAAGGGATCGTGTATCCAGGGCCAGCACAGATAAGTTGTCTAGGGTCCTCTTTCCCTCTGTTCTGTCCTCTACTCCCCCCTTCTCCCCCCGTGTGCTGTAGGGGTATGTTATTGAGGGTGAGATCTAACGGATTACACGATCCTGCTGCACTCTCTCCCCACAGGGCCAGTATATATTGGTGTGTAGGGTATCTCCTTTTCCCACCTTTCTGCCCCTGTGCATAGCCACTTACCAGCAGGGTCAGTTCCTTGTGGGGTTTCATTCTATAGTCCATTTACCATATTGGACTATATATATTATATCATGTCTGCAGCGTTTTCAGTCATGTGTGTTATTATTGATCATCCCTTGCTACTGTTTTGTCATTTACCTTTATGGTAGATTTATTTATGGTCGACAGTAATCTTGCGCTTACACACATTCTAGTGCCTTGTGGGTGTATATATTCATATAGCGTTCAAGTGACGTCATACACCACGGTTAGCCCCCATTGCCTTATACCATAGGCATAGTGCTTTCTGTCATTTTTAGTGCTGTACATTCTTTGCTCCACTTTTTGGACTACTCTGGCAATTTGCTTATTTGCACTAATTATATTCTGTTCACTGCATTCACCATTTTTCTGGTACCAATCATTTTAATCAATATCAATAAAGCATATTTAAATACCATTTTCAGGTTTGGTCCAGATTTCTTCTGTCGTGTTGCCTATTTACCTGGGTGATCTCCCTTTTCAGATTTTGAGTGCATTTATAGGGCCTTATCTGTATACTGTGTCTTTACGTCATACAGTGTTCTCTGTATTTGGATAAGCCATTCGACAGACAAATGTGGACAATTTGCTCCAGAGCAATGCTTTAAAATGCAGAAAGTGGGCCCTTGTCATTGCTACCTGTTCCAGAACCTGCAGACACAGGTCAAGAGGCAGTGGTGACTGCCCAGAAGGGTGTTCCTAGAAGCTGCATGACTCTACAGCTGTGAATAAGGTTGGCCAGGAGGCAGTCAAGCTGCCCAGAGGATGTGCCTGGCACAGGAGATGAACTTACCTCAGGAGTCTAAAGTAAGCATAATTTAGTTTGCTTTTGTTACACTGTCTGTGATTCATCTATCCATGAGTTTTGTTTAATTGGTAAGCGGGGTTGCCATGCGGGATAGTGGCAAAATGTGTGCTGTGTAGTTAGTGCTCAGAGAGGAGCTAGGCATTTAGTTTTATTGTTGCTTTGCTTTATGCCTTTTAATAATAAACCTACTAACAGATTCTTATGGTTCCTGTCTTTTAATGTGAAAACGTTGGATTTATATGTGCCTGCTTTTTTTCAAATACACTTTTGCAATATACCTTGAGTGCTGTTTTTTGTCTCCTTGGTGGGACACCTGGTTTCCTGTTATTTTTGTTGAACAAGCACCTATTTCTTTGGAGCCGTTGAAGTGCCTGCTGTTATCTTTATATATATATATATATATATATATATATAAAATCAAAAAATAAATAGATGATACCGTTATATATATATATATTATTTTTTTAAATTAGAGAGATAAAAGTAAACGATCCATGATGTACTACTGATTAACATGTACTGAGTTACATGATTAACTCTATGCCCAGGACATACTTGAAAACGGGAGGTAACTCCCAATATATTACTTCCTGGTAAAACATTTTATAAATAAATAACGTAATATTGTTTGAACAGGTAATTTATTAAATCTAAAGTGGTTAAATATACACTCACGTAAGTGCACAGGTAAAAGACATTGGAGAGAATTATAGTCGCCGCCCCGGAACCAGGAATCCCGTAAATACAATATCAAATTGGGGTGTCCCAGGGGAAAGGTGTCCACATGGGCTGGTCACCAAATTGATATGAGCCTATAAAATGACCGACTGAGGAAGTCACTGTTAAAAGCAACCATGGAGCATGCAATTTTATTCTCTTTTCTATAGATCTGCCGTTGGATGTGGTGCTTCCTATAGGAAGCTGCCAGAATTCTCCAACATTGGGTTAATATTCAACTTCATATCATCTATATTTTTATATATTTTGGGCACTTTGAAAGATTATTCATCATGTATTTCCTATCCAAGTACTTTTGCTGATTTTTTTTTTCTATTTTCCCTATTGATGCACATTGGTTTAAAACTGCATTGTTTTTGTTGCTTTTTGATCTGTGTGCTGATCTATATATTTTTTATGTGGCTGTTATGTCCAGTTAATACTTCCACAGTGTTTATCTGCACTTTAGCACTACACATTTACTTTGTATTTCCCTTATTTTTCCGGTTTTTCAATCTACAGGAGGATTTATGGCACCTTTCATGTGTTTGTTTTGTTGTGTGTGTGTGTGTGTGTGTATCGAAGACTATCAACGATAACAAAAGCTTAAAGAAGACTAAGTATCGACTTATGATTGAGAAAAAGCAAATAATCACACCCAAACAAGACAATGGATCAACAATAAAAGACGGTGCACTTATCATAAAGAGAGTTGAGTACTTTTACATTCAATCGTATGAGAACAGAGATAACATAGAGCATAATCCAGCAGAGTAAGAGCGAGACGAAGAAACCACCAATGTAATTTACGTCCGCCCAGATGAAGTGGCAAAGGCAATACAATCCTTGAAAAATTGGAAGGCTCTAGGAGAAGATGGAATTACAACTGAAATCTTGAAAAAAGCTGGGAAAGAAGCAGAGATAATTCTTGCAAAACTCATTACAGTACATCATGCTTGAAGAACAGGAAAATTCCAGAACAATAGAGACAAAGAAAGGAGACAAAGAAGACCTAATTGTTATATATATTGGGGGGCTTAGGGGAATTTGAATATGTATTGGGGGGAATTTTTTTATGTATATCTTGTAGGGGGAATTATGTGAGGGGGAGGGAATGAGTGAGCATGGGGTAATTGACGGAGGGAGAGGAGAGTTGGGGTGAGAGGAAAAGAGGGAGCAAGAGTGAGACGCATGAGAGAGAAATACATGCAAGGCGGGAGAGTGAGAGGGGGTGAGACGGAAGGGAGGGATATAAATGGGAAGAGGAGGGGGGAAGAGAGGGGGTTCGTGAGGTGTTAAATGGTGGGGCAGCTCACAATACTGCTGACACGGGGGGTAGGCCTGCTTAAAATGTTTGTCCTGGGCCCCACGACTTATGTTGGCGGCCCTGGCTGTTATTAATGAACACACAGCTCCCTGATACGATTCTCATGCTTCTTATTTTAAGTCTAAGCAGGTATGAAAGCCGTGTTGGTTTATGCAGATCCTTTCAGAGCTGCACACTTGTAGGTCAGAGCCCTGGAATACAGATAAAACACAAGGGGAAAAACTTGAAGTAATAAAGCTGGTTTGACATCCTCAGAATTAATAGGTTTAGAATGCTAAAGTGTAATAAAAAATGTTCAAACACTATCACTTTTATGTGAGTTAAAAGAATTTTAAAGGCTATCAAAGGAGGGGTGTTTGTAGATGAATATTCAGAATTTGCATATTTTATAAATTAATTATGAATTCACTTTTTGCGATTATTAGACAAGCTGAGGAGCCAAAATATGCTTTATTGCTAAAAGAATAACAGAAATTAGCCTGTATTTTCTGCTAAGAATTAGTATTTAGTGCTAAATCCTTTGTAGTCAGAGGGGGCTGCAAAACATTGCAGCAAGAAGGGGTTAAATGCCACTCACAAATAATACAACTTTGGAGCATGGAGTTGCAGTCTAGTGGTTAACTCATGGGCTGGGAAATGAGAGAACCTTCTTCTGCTAAAGATGTGGTCATGTCATGGTGTGAAATCAGATGATATGCCTTTCAAGAAAGGGACTTTGTAATTCCTTTTTAAACTTTGTTAGGCAATTTTACCCTCTGAAAACTCATTATGAACATACTCAATAGATTTTTTTTTGTATCCATGTGCCCACATATCCATCTTTGTTTTAAGCCTCTGTAATAACCACAACTTTAGAAGGAACTAAAAAATAAAGTCTTACCCACTCTCACCCCTTCTGCCTGTGGCCCTTATGTCCCTGTGCCATGTATATGTAGTGTATGTCTGTCACCTGTATTTCGTAATCCGGGTGCAGGGGGACCTCTCTCTCCTGCCGGTCTGCGCCTGACGCAGAGCCCAATCTGTGAGAGTCCAGCGTGGCATCAGTGGCTTCCTCCCGGCACGGTAGGGGGGGGTGTGACAGTGTTTGTCTGGCAGCATGGACAGGGCCGCCAACAGAAATCGTGGGGCCCAGGACAAACATTTTAAGCAGGCCTCACCGTGTCGGCGGTATTGCGAGCCGCCCCCCCCCCTCCCTTCCCATGTATTTCTCTCCCCTGCGTCTCACTCTTGCTCCCTCTTTTCCTCACTCACCCCCTCCCTCCTGTCCCTCTGTCAATTACCCCTTTTTCTGTTTTTTTCTCTCCCTTACGTCTCTTTCTTACTCCTTCTCCTCTCCCTCCATCAATTACCCCATGCTCACTCATTCCCTCCCCCTCACACAATTCCCCCCACAATATACCGAAAAAAAACTTTCCACCCCCAAATACATACCAAAAAAATCCCTACCACCCCAAATATATACAAATATATATATATATATATAATTGCATAGCAACTGCAAATATTACTGTATGTTCATTTGCATGTCTTAGATAGGTCTGCATACAGTATGCATTGGCTTGAGGATTTGCTTGTGTAATACGAGCTTGAGACAAAAGGTGGCATTGTGTGCTCATTTGCATGTCATTTCCCAGAATCCCTTGCTGCAGTGGAAGCGCTGTGTGCTGGGTGATAATGGGGAAAGATAGGGTTGCAGACCTATCCAAGACATGCAAATGAACATACAGTAATATTTGCAGTTGCTTTATGCTTTACTGTGGAGGGTTTTTGTCACTTTTTTTACCCACCATAACCTTAATAATTGTGGTATATACACACACACACACACACACGTTCGGAAATAATTGGACACTGACACAATTTTCATAATTTTGGCTCTGTACACCACCACAGTGGATATGAAATGAAACAACCGAGATGCAATAGAAGTGCAGACTTTCACCTTTAATTCAAGGGGTTGAACTAAAATATGGTTGAATGGTAGGAATTGCAACTATTATCATACACAGTCCCCTTATTTCAGGGGCTCAAATGTAATTGGACAAATTAACACAATCATAAATAAAATGTTCATTTTTAATACTTTGTCGAGTATCCTTTGCAGGCAATGACTGCTTGAAGTTTGGAACGCATGGACATCACCAAACGCTGGGTTTCCTCCTTTGTGGTGCTTTGCCAAGCCTTTACTGCAGCTGTCTTCAGTTGTTGTTTGTTCTTGGGTCTTTCTGCCTTAAGTTTTGTCTTCAGCAAGTGAAATGCATGCTCGATCGGGTTGAGATCAGGTGATTGACTCGGCCATTGCAGAATATTCCATTTATTTGCCTTAAAAAACTCCTGGGTTGCTTTCACAGTATGTTTTGGGTTATTGTCCATCTGTAAAGTGAAGCGACGTCCAATCAACTTCGCTGAATTTGGCTGAATCTGAGCAGATAATATATCCCTATACACTTCAGAATTCATCCGGCTGCTTCTGTCTTCTGTCACATCATCAATAAACTCTAGTGACCCCGTGCCATTGTAAGCCATGCATGCCAATGCCATCACACTGCTTCCGCCATGTTTTACAGATGATGTGGTATGCTTCGGATCATGAGCCGTTCCAAGCCTTCTCCATACTTTTTTCTTCCCATCATCCTGGTACAGGTTGATCTTGGTTTCATCTGTCCAAAGAATGCTGTTCCAGAACTGGGCTGGCCTTTTTAGATATTGTTTGGCAAAGTCTAATCTGACCTTTCTTATCTTGAGGCTTATGAAAGGTTTGCACCTTGTGGTGAACCCTCTGTACTTGCTCTCGTGAAGTCTTCTCTTTATGGTAGACTTGGATAATGATATGCCTACTTCCTGGAGAGTGTTCTTCACTTGGCTGGATGTTGTGAAGGGGTTTTTCTTTACCATGGAAAGGATCCTACGATCATCCACCACTGTTGTCTTCCGTGGACATCCAGGCCTTTTTGTGTTGCAGAGCTCACCAGTGCGTTCTTTTTTTCTCAGAATGTATCAAATTGTTGATTTGGCCACTCCTAATGTTCCTGCTATCTCTCTGATGGATTTTCTTTTTTTTGCAGCCTAAAGATGCCCTGTTTCACTTGCATTGAGAGCTCCTTTGACCGCATGTTGTGGGTTCACAGCAACAGCTTCCGAATGCCACACCTGGAATCAACTCCAGACCTTTTACCTGCTTAATTGATGATGAAATAACGAAGGAATAGCCCACACCTGTCCATGAAACAGCTTTTGAGTAAATTGTTCAATTACTTTTGGTTCCTTGAAAAAGAGGGGTCTACATATTAAAGAGATGTAATTCCTAAACCCTTCCTCCAATTTGGATGTGAATACCCTCAAATTAAAGCTGATAGACTGCACTTTAAGCCCATATTCATTATTTAACTGTAACTTTAATTTATTTTGGTACAAAACCGAAATAACAAAACTTATATCAGTGTCCAATTATTTCCGGACCTAACTGTGTGTGTGTGTGTGTGTATGTGTGTGTGTGTGTGTGTGTGTGTGTGTGTATATATATATATATATACACACACACATCATATAAAAAAACAACCCTCCCCAATACATATAAAAAATACCCCGACCCATATAAAAATATACAAATTGCCCCAAGCCCCCTAATACATATATCAATTTCAACAAGCCCCCAATGCATATACAAATTCCCCCAAGCCCCCCAATACATATAAAAATACCCCAAGCCCCCACAATACATATAAAAATACCCCAAGCCCCCACAATACATATAAAAATACCCCAAGCCCCCACAATACATATACAAATTCCCCCAAGCTCTCCAATACATATACAAGCCCCCCAATATATATAAAAATACCTGGGGCCAAATGCCACTAGGGATGCTGCTGTTGGGGTGGGGGGGTCTGATGAGCTGTCTGGCTGGGTAGGGCGCTGGGCACGTTAAGGCCCGGGACACATGGGTCTGTCCGGAACTGGAGCCGGTGGTAGGACTCAGACGGTGGGCCGCGGAGGATGGTGGATGCCGGTAGGGGTGGGGGGGAGAGGAAGGTGGATGCTGGTAGGGGTGGGGGAGGGCAAAGTGGTTGCCGGTAGGAGGGGGGGAGGGGACAATGGTACGGTAACCAGTAGGGGGCAAAGATGGATTTGGGACTGAGGAGATGCCGCCCGGTAGGGCCTGCTGCTGGGGTGGGGGGTCTGAACAAGAGCCGCCTGGCTCAGGCTGGGAAGGGCCACGTGCGCTGGGCGCGTTAAGGCACAGAACTCTAGAGGAAGTCAGTAGGAATAGGAGACGGCATGCGCAGAGTATGGTGCTGATTTGCTGGGTGCGATAGGGGGGAGGGGAAGGTGGATGGATGGTGGGTGCCGGTGGGGGGAGGGGAATGTGGGAGGGGACAGCGGTACATTAACCGGTAGGGGGGAAGCATGGATTGGGGCCCGAGGAGATGTCGCCCGGGAGTTCCTTCTGCTGGGGTGGGGGGTCTGAACAAGAGCCGCCTGGCTCAGGCTGGGAAGGGCCGCATGTGCTGAGCACGTGAAGGCACAGAACTCTAGAGAGAGCCGGTAGGAATAGGAGACTTCGCATGGCAGGCATGGAGGACGGTGCTGGTCGGCTTGATGTGGTAAGGGCAGGGGAGGGGAAGGTTTATGGATGCCGGGAAGGTGGATGCCGGGGGGGGGAGGGGGGAGGTGAAGGCGGATGCTGGTAGTGGTGGGGGGAAGGGGAAGGTGGATGCCGGTAGGGGTGGGGGGAGAAGATGGATGCCGGCAGGTAGGGGAGGGGACAGTAGTACGGTAGCCAGTAGGGGCGGGAAAAGGAAGGATCGGGGCCCGAGGAGATGCTGCCTGGTAGAGCCTGCTGCTGCAGTGGGGCCGGTGGGGGGCCAGAACAGGAGCCGCCTGGGCCCTGGCTGGGGAGGGCACTGGGTGCATTAAAGCCAGTGCGGAGGAGGGATGCCGGTGGGGGGTGGAGGTAGGAAAGACAGGGGAAGTTAAGATGGGATGGACACGAGTGACACACACGACACTACACAGATTGAGACAAAAAACACAGAGTATACAGTACACAGACATACACAGCAGTGGGGGTGAAAGAGTCAGACAGACAATCACAGTACAGATAACAGCATGTACTTAACGAGTGTGCATTTGAATAAGCAGCTGCACAGCCGGGAACATTCAAACACGCTTCTCCCACCTGTGCAGTTGCTACTAGTCCGTCCCACTCCCTGCCCATGGGGAAGGCCCTGATTGGATGAATCCGCTCTCCTACGAGGCCTGCTGAGGTCTCTGTGTGGGAGGTTAGTTTATGTATGTGCTGCAGGGGGGAGGGATTCTATTTTGTGTGTGCTGCAGGGGGTGGTGGTAGTGGGGGGGTTATGTTGGGGTGTGCTTCTGGGTGGGGTTATTTTGTGTGTGCTGCAGGGGGGCTGCTATTTTGTGTGTGCCCCAGTGGGGGGGGGGGTTGCTATTGTGTCTGCTCGGGGGCGGGGGTGCTATTTTATATGGGATACAGGGGAGGGGTTTATTTTGTGCATGCTGCAGGGTGTGTGCTATTTTTTGTGTGCTGCAGGGGAGGGGGGCATTTTGTGCATGCTCTTTTGAAAAATGTAGGGGTGGCAAAAAGGTATGGGCTTAAGGGCGCCAAAATTGTAATCCGCCACTGTATACAGTGTATGATAAAGGAGAGTACTGTATAGTGTAGAAATGTAGCCTTGCACCTTTGGGTTAATTTTTAAATCACAAATCATATCACAAATTGATTTGTTTCACATCTTATAATATATCAAACACCTACGCCATAGAAATGTAGACTTAAAATGAGACAACCAAATAATACATCGGAGGATTCCAGAAGAGGCTGGGGATATAAATAAGTGATTTAACATAGATACCTCAGGCAGTGAATGGCTAATGATAAATCAGACAGAGACAAACCTTATGAGTAAAACAAAACTGTACCTCTGCATTTTCTAGTGTTTTACCACTTATTATTATTATTATTATTATTATTATTATTATTATTATTATTATTATTATATCCCTTCTTTGAGGAGCCTATAGTCTAAATTGTCAAGGAAACAGAGCTAACTTTGAGTCCTCAAAGCAGAAATATCCCCCGTAATGAATTTCAAGCTGGATTAATATTTTGCTGCATTATTTCCAATTTACTTTTTCAAGGATTTGTACATATGAAGGGCTTTTTAAGAGTGTATTTCGTTTGATTATATTAGTTTCTTTTGGCAGTTATGTTAATCCATCACTCCAATGTATTTTATTGGACGTGGCATCTCAGGCATCATTAGCACAAGAATATGTTATTATTATTTATGTTTAATGCGCCAACATATTCCATAGCGCAGTACAATAGGGTTGGAGGACAAAAACAATCAAATAAAAAGCATTAACATACATTGTTACAGTAGATAAGGAGGGTCCTGCACCAAGGAGCTTACAATCTATATGGAAGGGTAAGTGGAGACATAAGGTACAGGGGGATAATGTTGGTGGATTTCGGATAGCTGCATGTTATTGGAAGGAGTTGGCGGTGGGAAAGAAGTGGGATTGTGCGGAGAGTATAACAGGCTTCAAGAAATAGGGGCAGTAAATGTATGGAGAGACAAAGAAAGAAAGGCAAGTACAAGGAGATGGTCACCGCTATGCTCACAGTGAATTCATAGGACAGAACCTCTGCAACTGGTTAGCTCTGGTAGTTAATTAGTTACAGGAAACCTGCAGAGGTAGAACAGAAATGCTACAGCCAGCGCACAGTTCCTATGACGACTGCCAGAGAAAGAGAAATTAAGTTCCTACTTTGGAGAAGCAATGTCTCTGTACGGACTGCCGTATTGATGATGATGAGCCAAACAGATATATTCTGTTGAAAACAACTCGGGGGGGGGGGGGGGGGGGGAAACCATCACGCAGATTTTAGCACCATCTAATATTTTATAATAGGTCACAGAAATGATTGAGTCCACTCCCCAGAGCTCATATTATTTGCTGTGCTCCAGGAAAACAACCACTACATACAAATCAGCTGTGCGACAGGAACAGCTAGGTGTTTGCAGAACTAATCATGCATTTTTATATTTTGTGCATTATAGACACAATGAAATGCTCTCACACATATCTGGAAACCTGATCTCCAGTCAGCGTCACCTCATTTTAGAGTTCGACGCTTCAATGGAGAGTAGAAATAGAAAAGCGTGACAAAAAGCAGCATATTCTGTATGAAAACTCAAACCGATGGTACGGCACAAGTTACTAAGGGACTGTTTATATATGTGCTGAAATAGGCTAATCTGGCGTTTTTCGACCACAATTCCCCATTGACGTTTATGGGGAATTTCGGCTGAAAACTGCCTGATCGATCGGGTGCTTAGGCACATGTAGAATCGTCCCATAAGGATTCATTTTGCTATTGGTCATTGGGAGAGAATAAGCCAATACTAGATTTTTAGTTCTTTTTTCACAAGGGAAACAGAACATGTTGAAAGAGAGGCCAACAAAATAGGACTCCTTCAATGATTTAGTATTTATCGGAGAGGAGCAGTGCCACCTCCTTAGCCCTTTCATATGTGGCTCACTTGTCCTTCATTGACCACCTGGCCCATTATCAATAAAACTCATTACCAATAAAACTCATTAGCAATGCCTCTGAAAGTGAGTTACAGTAGTGGAGATTGATTAATGTGACCATAAGTACAAAATGCAATTTGTGAAATTAACTTGCTAACTTGTCAAAGTTATCTCAAATACATGATGGAACAGGGCAAAGTACACTCTGCTTTGTACAACGCTGTATCGTCTTTAGCTCAGACAGCGTACTGGCTGCTTGGATGTTAAAACTTTGCAATAGACATGTTCTTTTTGACAAAAGCACTCAAGGGAGCTCATGATTACCCTTCTTTTATAATCCTGGAACAATGAAGTCTCTTCAAGTTGCTCAACAGAGCTGGAGTGCTATTAGGTGCAAGTTTAGTATCTGATCAGGAGCTCCAGAGGCATATCAGCATGTAAATATATACAAAGCTTCTCCTCAAAAAGAATTAAATGTGCAGGACTGCTTGTGCAATATAGTAACAAAGGAGGGATTAGGTGGTATGATACCTTTTATTGGATCAACAAGTAAGGTTGCTAGGTGGCTTCTCCAAATAGTGAAAGGTGCAACGCATTCGAGACACACACACACACCCTCTCACCTCTCTCTGCTCTATGCTGTTTCCTCCTCTCCTTGGCCCCAGGGCCCTAAAACACCTCCACCTGATTGGCTGCATTACCCAGCAGCAGCCAATCAGAATGGAAGAAGCTGCCCTGTCCCCTAGCAACAGCCCAGCTCAGGGAAATCGTGCATGCCCCCAAGGCAACAACAGACACATAAATGCCCAGTACTACCTCTAATTTTTTGCTGGACAGTGTCCAAATACAGAACAGTACCCTACCAACAAGTAGTTGATATGTTACAAGCTTTCGAACCTCTCAGGAGGGTGTGGCAGAAATACAGAACCAAAATGATTATATACAGTGTTTGTAAGAAGGATATCTGGTTGCAATGGAAGTGGAGAGGATGACCAACATGGCTACCCACCCTTCTTTGTTTACAATTAAAAGCCCTGATCAAGTTTGCCTGTAAGGACTCTGCAGAGCTTCTTTACGAGTAGAAAGTGTCTGGGGCAACTGGACTTGTGAAGCCTTATCTGCCACACTTTCTTTAACTTGTTTAGTACAGAAGAGACCAGCAATTTAATGCAGAGACACTGTATGAATTAAACCAAACCAGGTCTTCTATACATTACGCAGAGCTTTGAATTTTTTTTAACTTATAATTTTTTGACATTGAAAAGTAAAGTAAAGAAAAAAGAGAAGGGAGTGTACAAAATAAAGCGATTGGGGGCAGGGGGAGTGGTCATACAGCAAATACTCTTCCACACAGATATACATATATATAGGGTCGGAACAATCCGGATAATCAATACACTTGACTCCAACCGCGTTCACGAGACATTAGTCAACCAATGGAAGACATTATCCCAACAGAAAAACTTGACGGATGGGAGAGTGACCGACTGACTCCAGGGTGGGTCACTAAACCAAAATGGAGGTCCGTGTAAGAGGAGCATGCCCTCTTGAGTTGAGGCTATCATATATCAGCCAGGGTAGCCAGATTTTCTGGAATTTGGGGCATGTATCCTAGAGGATAGCAGTTAATTTCTCTAATTAAAGGGAGAATCAAATTCTTTGTTTGATCTGGGGTAGAGTTGGTATGTCCACCCTCAACCAGGTAGCCGCGATGAAACATCTCTCCGTCGTCATAATATATGAGATCAGTTTATTGGAGTTCCTAACTACATCTCTCAATGGTCTATTTAAGAGACACGACCATGCATCTAGAGGGAAGGGAAGTCCCAGGACTCTCTACGCAAATTTGTGGGGGTTTTCCCCCACAGGGTCTTTACTCTGGGGCAAGACCACCACATGTGTAACATAGTGGCTCTATGACTAAACCCTTTAGGGCAGGTGGAAGATACCCGGGGAACATCCGAGAGAGTTGTACTGGTGGTAAATACCCCCTGTATAATACCTTATAGGCATTTTCTCTAATTTAAGTGCAAATGGAGCTTGTGGCAGCGGCCTCAGGGCTTCACATTTTATTAGTAATATTTGAGCTATTTATATAATAGGGATTATGCCAGTATTGTTTATTATGTTAAATATTTATATTCGATCATATTTACATATGTGTTATAAATAATTACTAATACAATGTTAATTAAACCTCTAATATAAAAGAAAAAGAGGTTGAGACTTTGTCGTACACACAATCCTCGGCTCCCCTCACTCATGCAGTGACAAGGGCAGCGGTGCGCAAACTATGGGGGGCTGGAGATTTTTGTAGGGGGGCGCGGTGGTTGCAGAGGCCTCGTGCTCTTCCCTACGGCATTTTAATTAAATGCCGGGGGATCGCGTGAGACTTCTGCAACCTATTACTTACAGAGATTCAGCCGGCTGCCGACGCGTCGCCATGACAACGCTGTGTCAAATGACGCAGCTGCAAAAGTTGGCGCAGCCCTGGACTAGGGCATAAAGCATTCATGTACAATGACAGAACTGAAGCAATGCAAGTCATAACTCGGAAGTGAGTGTGTATGTCAGAGGTGGCCTAGTCCTCAAGGGCAACCAACATGCCAGGTATTCGGGATATCCCTGCTTCAGCACAGGTGGCTCACTCAGTGGCTCAGTCAAAGTTTGAGCCACCTGTGCTGAAGCAGGGATATCCCCAATACCTGGCTTGTAGTTCTTTGAGGAATGGAGTTAGCCACCCGTCGTCTATGTAATGGGGTAACTTAGAACCGTGACCAGGGCCGGTTTTACAATTCTGTCGCCGATAGGCGACCTGGCTTCCTCCTCTTGCAGCGTCCCGTAGCGACGTGTTTCCATGACAACGGGATGCCATGTGATGTCACGTTGCCATAGTAACGCATCACCACGTGATGACGCAACGTCATTTAATGCTGCAGATGGAGGGAAGACACCTTTACAGAGGCCCTCACGCTTCTTCGTCAATCAGTTTAATTGTTATAGAGAAGACCGCAGCACGGCTCCTCCGAAATTTGCTGCCCCAGGCCCATGCCATATAGGCCTATGCCAATATATGGTCCTGACCGTGACACCAATGTTTGTCTGTTTCACGTGTCCAGAGTAAAAGTGGTAATATAGGGGGGTAGGTATCAGGCGACGCTGTAAGGGATTTTCTCGTAAAAGAGATGCACATAAGAATAGCAAGTTAGTGCATCTCTGCGTATAAAACCAACTTGTATATGTTCTGTGGTGTGTGCAAGTCAATGTCCTTTCTACAAACAAGAAAATGATGTTAGGGGGAGGACTTGTAGGCAGAGTTTAGATGTTGTCTATGGCCCATATATCTACATGATATGTTACATTAAACTACAAGCATGCAACACTCTTTTGCATCATATAGATGCGTCAAAATTGGGTGTAACATTTTTCTTGGCATAAACAACAAACGCAAATCAACACAAACATATCTTAGTGCGTACGTTTGTCTGAACGTAGTCACTTTGACGCTTGATCAGTCAGCAATTTATGCACTTGATGAACTGTGCATTTGTTTAATAGTAGGATAAATGGATAGTGGGAACAGGGAACAATGAATATATCTTCATAATTTGCTAAGTGCTTTTTAATTGGGTTTCATTAGGACTTGCAACATATGTATGTACATACTGTATAAAACATGACATGATCCATACAAATACTAAGATGTGCGTCGAATGTGAGAAGATGAATAATAACATACCAACATATATCGCTAATGATTTCAGATAAGTAAATACATTTTTTTACGAAATTCTCTCATTCATTTCATTTTCAAAACACAATTCTTTATATACAGTAGTACGCAGCTCCTGGGGAACTTAGAACAATATGGTAGAGTTTATACATGTCATACAGAAATTAATTGCCAGCCCCACTTACAGTGAAGACGTGAAAGAAAAACTGGAGGTGGAATTACATGAAAATATTTGCACTCTCATTTCCCCTCCTCTCTCCACCCCTTTCTCTCTCCCATTCTCCCTCTCGCTCTCTCTCTCATTCTCCCTCCCCTCCTCTCCCCCTTCCCCCCATTCTCCACCCCTCCTCTCTCCCATTCTCCCTCCCCTCCTCTCCCCCTTTCCCCCATTCTCCACCCCTCCTCTCTCATTCTGCCTCCCTCGCTCTCTCATTCTCCCTCTCCCCCCTCGCTCTCTCTCATTCTCCCTCCCCTCCTCTCTCTCGTGCCCTTGCTCTCTCTCATTCTCCCCCCTTTCTCCCTCCCCCTTTCTCTCCCCCCATTTCTCTCTCTCATTCTCCCTCCCCAACTCTCTCTTCCCTTCTCAGGGGGAGACAGAGACAGACGTTGATCGTGACTAAATGAAAAGTTTAAAACTCATTTTTAGTCCCGTGAGTGCCTGTTCAATACACATTCTCTATGACATTTTGCAGCACACCTGTGACCCAGACAAATAGACTTCTATACATTAGTACCACCAAATTACTATGATATAAATCTATCTGTGTGTGTGTGTGTGTATTTTTATAGTGTTTATAATTTAAAAAACTGAATTTTAGCATATGTTTGTAAATGGTAATTCTGCAGATGGACTTGTCCTTGTTAATGATATCTCTGGATTGTTAGAAACCTACAGTCCTTTTTTTGTTTGTTCGGTGCAATGTTATATATAATTTTTCCATGCATGCTCAAAGACCACTTACTCATCTATTTAGTCATATGGACCAAAAGGACAGAGATTAGACAACAGTAATCTATTGTGTAGGTAAATAATGAACAAACATGCATATGATACAGTCCATAAGATCTCTAAAATGGTGTGTGTGTGTGTGTGTGTGTGTGTGTGTGTGTGTGTGTGTGTGTGTGTGTGTGTGTGTGTGTGTGTGTGTGTGTGTGTGTGTGTGTGTGTGTGTGTGTGTGTGTAACACTTTATTTAAACCATCACATCGCATTCATTATACATGTAGTACTCATTATAATGCCTTCTATTCACAACAGCAATTGCCTTTCAGGGGCCTATAGCATTAAGCATCAATTAAGTTATTACATCTAGGGATTTCATCATTTTTGTAATTTCAGTTTGTAATACAATCCAAATTAAGATAATCATAATGATATTGTATACTGTAGTTATACAGCTGTATACAGAGTATATATAAAGAGGCACACATGGGTATTCTTGTTGCTTTGCGCCAGCTCTACTGCACTTGTATTAGTAGATAATTTGGGGAGTAGTTACGGAGTATATAATAATGAAGGAGCTGCTTGTTATAATATTATAATGACAATAATTATATTGAGAATAGTATCTGTAAATGATGAAGGTTTTCTCCTTCGTTGGGACAATTCAATCTGTAAGGTTTGTGGACGTACAGTATTAACCTCTCTGTGCTCAAGAAACACACGACTGATGTACAAAATCAACACATTTTCTGAGGTTGAAGAGAGCATGAAATAAGAGAAAATATCTGCACTGCGCTAAAGAGCAAATTGTGCCATATTTATTGATATGTTTTCCCAAATGTTTTTACAGCATTGGGTTGTCTTGGCCAATTCATTTTATCTCCCTGTGTTTCAATTTAGGATGTATCTTCTTAAATAATATTGATATATTAGACAATATTAGACCGGGGTAATGCAGTTGATGTGATTTACTTAGATTTTGCAAAGGCTTTAAATACGGTGCCACACAAGAGGTTAGTGCACGAAAAAAAGGAAGTTAGTCTCTGTAACAACATATGCACCTTGATTCAATAATTGGTCAGATCTATTACCATGGGCTGAATTTGCACACAACTCCCTCAGAAACGAGTCCACCCAAGAGTCATCCTTCTTTATTAATTACGGGTATCACCCTACTTTTCTTCCCATCTCTTCCAATCTCTCTGGAGTCCTGGCTGCGGATTCCAGAGTCAACACCCTCCAAGAATCATGGAGAAGAATTCGGAGGACTCTCCTGGAATCTGTTCAGAGACAGAAAATTCTGGGAGATCGACGTCGCCTAGTGGCGCCCAGACTAAAACCAGGAGACAAGGTATGGCTCTCTTCGAGGAATATCAGGTTAAAAACTCCACCTTAAAATTGGCTCCTTGATTCCTGGGACCCTTCAAGATCCTCGAGCAAGTCAATCCTGTGGCGTATCGCCTGGAATTACCTCCTTCTATGAGAATACCGCCGGTATTTCATGTTTCCCTCCTGAAACCTGTTAATCAAAGTTCCAGATTCCCTGACACTATTCCTAGACCGCCTCCAGTCATAGTCCAAGGTCAGGAAGAATTCGAAGTCCAGTCGATCATTAACTCCAGGTACTCCAGAGGAAATTTACAGTTTCTTGTGCATTGGAAGGGCTTCGGCCATGAAGAACGTTCCTGGGTATGACACGATCAGTTCCACACTCCCGGCTTACTCAGATGGTTCCACACCAGGTACCCAGACAAGCCGTTCTTGGATTGTCCGGAGTTCGATCCTCAAGGGGGAGTACTGTGAGGAATCGGGGAACACTTCTCTTGAGGCGTGTTCCCTCCTCTCTTACCAACAGTTCTGTAGCTGCCGCTGCCTCCGCTCCCCTCTCCTCTGGTGTGCACACCCTTGCTCTCGTTACAGAGCGTGCGCGCACCCGCGCTTATGCTTTGTGCGGCGCGCACGCGTGACGTTGTGCAACGATCTCCAGCTGCGCGTCAAGCCCCTTGTTCTCCTGCACCTATCCCAGCCTCTGCTGGGGCGTGCCTCCGTTCCACCTCCTGTGTCATTGGCTTCCTGCCTCATAAATACCCTGCTAGTGCTCAGATGCATTGCTGAGCATAACCTTTGTAGCCTTGTGCGGATCCTTCGTTGTGTTCTGCCTTGTCCTGTCTTGTTTTCTGAATCCTTGCAGTTTGACCCTTCATGTACCAACCCGGCTTGCCTTCTACTACGTCTACCTCTCCTCGACCCAGGCTCACGGACCACCACTACGCTGTTCTCTTCACTCCAGACCATTGGCTTACGGAATTTGACTACACAGCTCTCTATATCCCCGGGCCCCGACAAGTATATTGGATTAACCCTCTCTCTCCAACCCAGACCCTGCTACGTTGACAATCCACCTTCTAGGCATGCCCCCGCTGCCGTGGGTGTGAGGCACTGTCCTTCCTACCTCAGTACTGGGGTCAGGTCTAGTTTGTGGGCTCAAGCAAGTGTTACAGTGAGCACTCGTTACACATATTATATTTATTTTTATATTGCCATATTACTGTTATGTTATGCTTTTGGTATTACACCATGGACTCTCAGCTCTACTATGATGATGAATTAATATGGCATTTTGCTTTTTAATTATACCATTGACGCACACCACCCTATTCCCTTTAACTGGTTTCATCCACATAGCTGATCAGGGCTTGATGGTATTTAATTACCAACCAATCATATGGCTCCAGTGGGATTATAGGATTGAGTGTGTCAAAAGCTACTCCACCCTGATGAAGTGGCATGAGGTATGCAACGAAACGCGTAGGATTTGTTATTGCCTCTCTGTTTTTACATTTCTGTGTCACACACTAATTCTGTCTAGTACACTGACACACCGAGCCTGCTGAGATTATTATTCTCAGAAGTTGCTCAGTGGAGGATCCACACACCCGGCTAGTTTTTGCCCGAGTAGGAGGTCCAGCCTGGAGGACTCTGACGTCACCTAGATGTGTCAGTGTCCTCCACCTTGCTACATTGTAGCTATTTGTGTGGGCACTAATTCAACAAGATTACAACCCACTACTTATGATTTCAGAATACTTGGATCGTTCCTGCTGATCAATCGCCAGATGCCGATTAATCTTTACGGACACCACGGAGTACAGGAAAAGTGATACTGAGAAATCTTTCTTTTATGTATTTTTTATACTGTACATGCAATACTTACCCCTTTTTTTTATATTGACAATATATATTTTTTACATACTGTACTATGAGTGGCTGTGTGCTCTCTTCTGGAAAATTAGCGGCACCTGCAGTTAGTCAGGCTGGACTCCTGTATCAAAAGTGAGTTAATAGACAGGAAGTGGCCTGCACACAGTGAGATTGTTTTCCCCAGAGAGGGGGAAATACTTTTTCCCCAGCCAGGAAGGACGCTGGTTGGCACAGTTCCCCAAGCCTGCTGGATGCTAGTCATAGGACATGCTGGGACTGCCTGGGTTGCACACCCAGGAAGAACAAGCCTAAGGAAGAAGTGAGACTGCTGTGGGAGCAGAGCTGTCCTGTCCAAGTGATTGGATCCAGAGGAATTTCCTGGACTCTCTCGGGACCGACTCCCCAACAAAACAGATAAAGACTTTGATATTGTCATATATAGTATATCTGTAAACCGGACTGTGTTTTGGGCTGGTACCCAGTTTAGTTGGCTAGCCAAGTAGAGAGGGAGCTGCTGTACAGTCAGTCTTTAGCCCTTTAGGTTTTTAGGTCTTTAATTTATGCTTTGTTTTCTTAAAGGGAGTGTGGGCCTATTGTTTTGTTTATCCCCTGTAACTAAAACCCGTACAACGAAGTAGCGTCCTGCCTTGAATATGGGAAAAAAGACCCTGCAATGTGAGAGAGGCATCACTATATATATATATATATATATATATATAGTGATGCCTCTCTCACATTGCAGGGTCTTTTTTCCCATATTCAAGGCAGGACGCTACTTCGTTGTACGGGTTTTAGTATGTATATATATATATATATGTATATATATATATGTGTGTGTGTGTGTGTGTAACACCCCCTCCCTCCTACTATGGGATTATCATTGCCATGTAAGGGTGAATGGTGCAGGCTCACATAGAGAGTGATTATTTCCTATTACACAGGATCGGGGTGTCAGCAGATTCTAAGCTCTGATCTGTGTTGCCTGGGGAACAATGATATTACGGGGAGAATATAGGAGAAGATTCTAGAGTTTAGTTTCGTGGAGGATGAGAGGAGAGAGTCTCAGTCTATATAGTTCAGAAGTATGTACCTGAGTGTATATGACACTTTATTATGTTCTAGATGGGGACAGTGAATATTCAAGATAGTGTCCCCAGATATGGCCAAGATGAATCCAATGATTCATAGAAGAAGAGGCAATCACACCACAGAGGTCCCTATGAGTATGCGCCCTGGGGTGCCATAGGGTCAGCTCTATAGGCAGGAACCAAGCATGCCTCAAATTCCAGTCTGTCTATAAGTGGCAGTTCAGAGACAGGAATGCAGTGTAAATCCCCTGAATATATTGAGTCGGCCAGGGTCCAAGAAGGGGCCCATAGTAGTCGATCGTAATGGACGTTGGGTAGAATGGGGATGGGTACATTACAAGAAGTCAGATTGCTACCTCGAATGCTCTGCCGCATGAATCAGGCACCCTCAATAAGGTAATGCCTTCTGAGTAGCCAATTGCTCACCTAAAAAAACTTTTAGAAACAGCTCAGTATTGTGAATTTAATGCACCAAAAAACATATCTTTAAATATGAAAAAAGGCATTAGAATTTTTTTTCATTTTACTGCAACTTCAATATATATTGCTAAGTGGACACAGTTTATTTTCTCTATCAGGTTCTCTGCTTGAAGTGGAAATTCAATCATTTACATTTAAGCTAGAAATAAATGCACTTTTATGTATTTCCATTGAACTGAACTCTAAAAATAATGTATTACAACATGTCTGTGCTAAATGATTAGGCTTATTAACCACCCTTGAGATTGAGCATTCAGAGGGGGGCGTCGGAAACATAGCAGTTGCAAAGTAGTATATGCCCATCAGGGCCGCTAACAGCTTTCCCTTGGCCTTAGACTACAGTTTCCACCATTACCCCCCACGTCGACGGCCTTGCCTCTTCTTTTCCTCTACCCCCTTACACACCTTGCTCTCTCACTCGCCTCTATTTCTCTCACCCTTCTCGCACTCCCACCTCTATCATCCTCTCCTTCCACTCATGTATTTCCATCCACTTACTGTCCCTCTCTCCGCACAACCTCTGTATCTCACTCCCCACTCTGTCTCGCTCACTCTCCCCTCTCTCTCACTCTTCCAGTCTGTTTCTCTCCCCCCTCTCTATCACTCACCCCTCTCTTACGCGTCTCCCTCTATTTTACTCTTCCTCCCTATCACTCCCCCACATCTCTCTTTCCTCCCTCAATTTTTCTCTCTCTCATTCCCCCACCTCTCTCCAGGGGCGGGCTGTCCTGACAGGCAATTTTCTCCTGGGCTGGTCAGATTTTGAATGTGGCCAGGTCTCCATGTCCCCTTACCTCCTGCTGCGGCTGCGACTGGCAGCGGAGGCTGGGGAGAGTCGGTTCTGCCGCACATCAGTGATCTATGTGGGACACATTGTGTCCATGGATGGAATACCTACCGACCGCATTAAAGTCGAAGCCGTGGTGAACTGGCCGAGACCAGAAAACATAATGGAGCTACGCTCCTTCTTAGGATTCTGCAGGTACTGTCGTCGCTTCGAAGACAAGTGGATGTCCGCCTGTGAAAAGGCATTTATCGGCCTAAAGAAAAGCCTAACGGAGGTGCCCGTTCTAGCTTACGCCGATCCCGAGCAGCCATATATCCTTTACGTGGAAGCAAGCTTTAATGGCCTAGGTGCGATCTTGCACCAGAAGTACCCAGCGGGCCTCAGACTAGTAGCATATGTCAATTGTAACTGGACTCCCAGCGAGCAAAATTACCCCGTCCACAAGCTGGAATTCCTTGCCCTCAAGTGGGCAATTGTGGACAAACTTCATGACAATCTGTATGGAGTCACAGTCGAAGTGCGAACGGACAACAATCCGTTGACGTACATTTTGATATCCGCCAAACTGGATGCCACTAGCCAAAGATGGCTGCCGGTCCTCTCTAACTACCAGTTTACATTGAAGTATAAACCGGGGCCCCTGAACATCAGAGCCGATGCGCTGTCCAGAAGTCTGGGAATGAGTACCACACCGGACAATGGCTTCTGGGAAGAAATCCCTGGACTAGGGATACGGGCTATGTGCACGAGGGAAGCCGTCGCGGAAGACAAAGTGGCCTTCTCAGAACTGAGGTTTGCAGACTCCCTGGGATGGCAATCCATGACTCTCCCTGCCGCCTATTGCCACCCAGATGGCATTAATGTCACCACAGACAAAATCATTCCATAGAAAGAACTGGTACTGTACCAGATAAGAGACCCGGTGGCTGGAGCCATCCGCCAAGCCATTCAGCAGGACAAGCCCTCGTTGGTGAAACTTGCTCCCAACAGACACGTTTGCTGTAATAATGCGTGAGTGGGACAAATTTGAGATCGACAATGGTCTTCTTTATCGGGTGGTTTATTACCATACCATTTAAAGCATTCTATCTGGGTGGTATGGTAATAAAACATGCAGGGCACCTACAAGCTCATATTGAACCCCCAAAATAACCACAACATATATATAAGCATATAAGTGTCACAGAGGAGTGCTACTGAGCATGGAATTATATATTTAATACCAGAGACAGAACATGAAACACAGACAGAGCTCAGTGCACATCCAGTAAAACTTATACACGGTACAGTGTCTAAATATATATTTATAGATATCTATTAAATAAAATGGTCTTTTAGTTTAACATTTTGGCCAAAGTGTTGTAAGCCCTTGAGCTACTACACGGCAGACCATATCTCAAGGTGTGGTCTGCTGTGTAGTGGCTCAAGGGCTTACAACACTTTGGCCAAAATGTTAAACTAAAAGACCATTTTATTTAATAGATATCTATACATATATATTTAGGCACTGTACCGTGTATAAGTTTCACTGGATGTGCACTGAGCTCTGTCTGTGTTTCATGTTCTGTCTCTGGTATTAAATATATAATTCCATGCTCAGTAGCACTCCTCTGTGACACTTATATGCTTATATATATGTTGTGGTTATTTTGGGGGTTCAATATGAGCTTGTAGGTGCCCTGCATGTTTTATTACCATACCACCCAGATAGAAGGCAACTGGTTCTACCCAGGAACCTACAACATATGGTCCTATGATCACTACACGATGACTATGGGCACCTTGGAGTAGATAAGACCTTCGGTCTAAAACGAGACCGGTTCTTCTGGCCTCGGATGAAGGAATCGGTGGAACACCATTGCTGCAGATGCTCAAGATGTATACAGCAGAAGACATTGCCTAATAGAGCAGCTCCAATGGCCCATCTGAAAAGCTCGGGCCCTCTAGACCTGGTTTGCATGGACTTCTTATGTATAGAGCCAGACTGAACTGGAAACGTACTCGTGATCACAGACCAATACACCTGTTACGCCCAAGCCTTTCCAACCAAAGACCAGAAGGCCATTACGATGGCCAAGATATTATGGGAACTATATTTCATGCATTACTGAAGCTACTCAATATAGACAAGTCCTGAACAACTCCTTACCATCTGTAGGGGGATGCTCTACCCGAGAGGTTCAACCGGACCCTCCTCGACATGCTCAGCATGCTAAAAGGCTTTTAGAAGACCGAGTGGAGCAAACACGTGGAGTCCTTAGTGCATGCATATAATTGAACTAGACACAAATCTACAGGCTTCACTCCCTACTTCTTAAAGTTCGGGCGAGAAGCACGGCTGCCCATGGATATACGTCTGAGAGTATTGACCGATGGGGTAACCAACAGCATGCATTTCAAGTATGTACAACAGCTCCAAGAAAGCCTGCAGAGTGCTTATTAATTAGCAGGGAAAGCAACAGCCATCTGAATGCTTGCCACAAACGGCAAAATGACCATGAGGTCCACCATCAGGAAATTCGTCCTAGAGACGCCGTTCTCCTCCGCAATTTAGGAATACCTGGCAAAACACAAACAGGACGACTGTTGCCGTGATGGAATATTCGAAGAGGAATCTCAGATGCCGGTCTCCCTGTCTACCGCATACGCGATGCAGAGGGTAGGGTAAAGGTCTGGCACTGCAACAACTTACTGCCTATCCCTCAAGTGGGAGATACGGGACCCAAAATAGAGACTACACCATTGGCCGATGAGCCAGAGGGATCTGACCTGAATTCAGAGACAGAAACAACAAAGGATAGGACCCTCTAATAGGGCAGACCAAAATCAAGGGGCACCTCCCGAAAGAGCAACGGGTCATGGGCCCAGGCAGCATGCACCTGCTCTGTTTGCTCCAATGAGCCCTCCTCTTGATCCCAGGAGTCCTTATTTCATACCAGCTAGAGACATTCCAGAGACTGTTGTACCCCCAATGAGAAAGACTGAGCCTCAAGCTTACGTTTACTACTCCGCAGAGGTAGTTGCAGAAGAGCTTTGCAGAAGCCAACGAGTAAGGCACCCTCCCAACCGGGTAGCCTATCATTCATTAGGGGCACCCCACTACGAATCTCGTAGTGGTCTCGGAGTAAGATAAGATTGGTGATTGTTATGTTCACTGAAATATATAACCTGATTTAAAGCCGTTGCTGTGTTAAGTTGTATATATATTATTGCATTTTTATTATATAAAACTTATGTTAATAGTTATGTTGTTTCCAAGCGGGGATGTTGGTTCTTTCACCAGGGGGAGAATGCGACCATTTCCCCCTGGGTCCCCTTGACCTGCTGCGGCTGTGACTGAAAGCTGGGGCTGGGGAGAGTGCGGGAAGGTGCGAGGCTGCGTTCGGCAGGTGCCTGGGAAGTGCGGGGGCCGGTGGAAGGGAGACCGGTTCACCAAAGGTCCCCGGTGGCTCCCTTCACAGGGTGCCGCCATGTTGGTATGCATGCGCATGAGCGAGGGAGGCGTGCGCATGCACAGATGGCAGGAACAGCAGCGGCCATTACCGAATAAGGACTGCAGGGGAACTATAGTTCCCATCAGCCCCCGGGGCTGTGGATCACCTGCTGCTAGACAGCCAATAGGGCACCAGGATTTCCCTGCTCAGAGAGTTGTTACATTTGCTGCGCTGTGAGCCACGCCAGTCGGAGCTGGGATAGAGAAGGGTAAGGTTGTGCTCAGGGTTCCAGTGGCCCCTGAGCTAGGCCAGAGACCCCCGTATAGGCTCCAGCTAGATCCCGACTCCCCCTATAAGTTTGTGGCTGCTACAGGGACCAGCCCATTAGCTAGGGACACTGCCCCTGTAGTTGCATAGTGTCAAGGACACAGCAGGACACCACGCAGTAATTACGGCCTGTAGTCTGGGACCAGACCACCACACAGATAGACTCTCATGGTGGGACCCTCCAGCTGGATACCACCCCACGTGTAGTTCGGACTCGACAGTGGCGACAGTGTGGGACAGAAGGGCCCCTTTCTTCAGTCAGCGGTACCAGGTGCTATCAGAAAGTCAACAAGTGCACCAACTATGCACTCTCACGGTAGACAGCGCTCTCAGACACTTTGGGGTGGGTTGGTTCTTGTGGACACCAGGGTGGTTAGGTGCCCAGGGCACCTCAGTACGTTGGAGAAGAACCTACCAGAGGGTGGACACAGAGGTTTAACAGTTGGGTACAGCAGGAGTGCGCAAACTTTTAAGTTTGCGCCCCCTTGTCTCCGCTCCCCCTTGCCTATGCCCCCCTCCTTACCTGCTCTCAGGCTCCACGCGTCATATGACGTCACAACGTCATGTGACGCGTTGTCATGGCAACGCGTCAGGGAAGAGCCGGCTGAGAGCAGAGCCGGTGTGAGGCTTGTGTTATATGCATTATAGTAGACCAAGTTGCATGCAGTAAAACTGTTATTATATACCTCTGTGCGTAATTATTGTATTGGATCATGAGAAGGGTTTATCCGGCGCTGTCAGGATACCTCACAGGTGGAGGCCCCATCACCGGATGTTCCTGGCACACCCCAGGCTCCCAGCAGCAAAGGTTCAGGCCTCCTGTGAGTCGCAGGTAAAACACCACATACACTCAGTAGTAGCCATATCTTCCAGAGGGTGGGGGAAATAGTGCTACATGAATAATTGGGTCGGTTAGAGGGAGGAGATAAGCAGCTTCTCCTCTACCAGGCCAGATCCTCTCTGCATTGTGCTGGTAATGGTATGTATATGCAGGGCTGATGATGAGGGGAGAGCCAGGACAAGTGTCCCAAGCTCAGCAACTCTAGTGATCCCGTCCGGCGACACCAGAAGCTTAGGAAAAAAGCAACAAAGCTGCTCATCCCTCCCCCTCTGTGACAGGCCGGCCTGTCACTTAACCAGGGACAGCCAGTGAGGCTGCACATTCCTTCTCCTGACTGCTACTATAGGAGGAAGCTGCCAGGCAGGGGCGGGTCTCCACACTACAGCTCCGGCTGTTTCTTCCCTGCTTCAACCTCTGCCGCTCTAGGCAAGAGCTGAATAAGCAGCAGCCTCCCCCACTCACCTGTCTGAAACAGGAAACAGCTCCCCACTCCCCCTCCAGACCCACTGTAAGTACAGGCAGAAATGCGCAGGGGTTATTGGCAGTGTGTGGAGGGTGGGGAAGAGGTTAATATAGATGTAAATCCCTTTATTTGATACCTTTACAAGCACCCAGGCTCAGTGTTATTAAAGTGGGGATATTGCAGAGCAAATGAGTACTTCAGTATTAGGTGATACCTTTTTTATTTGGACTAACAATTAATATTATCATATCCTGCACATATTATTGTATAATTTCAATTATTAGTCCGAATAAAAAAGGTATCGCCTACAGTAATACTGAATGACTAATTTATTCTGCATATCATAACTGGAATAACATTTATTTATTTATTTATAACATGTTTTACCTGGAAGTAATACATTGAGAGTTACCTCTCGTTTTCACGTATGTTCTGGGACATGGCTATTTCTATTCAATTCATTAAGTCGGAATGCAACTGAAACGTGCCTTGAGAAAGCATTCTTGCGCGTCGGCATCTCACGTGCACGTGCAGAGATCCCACGCTACAGCACGGAACAGATAAGTAACATTGTCATGGCTCTCTGCCCATGAATACTTTTGCTCTACCTATGTTAGACCCGATGGTCAAGGGGAGCGCTCCGAGGGGACAGGTAGCCATACCATATACAATCAGCATCACTGGTAGGCTACATGCTTTGTTGAGTCTGGTACATAGATAGTTTTTGTGTATTAGGACAGCAGTGCACAAACTGGGGGGTGCAAGACTTTTTGGGGGGTGCTGCTCACTTACCCTGCTTCCATGTTCACTCGTCTCCATGACAACGGGCGTCAAATATTTGACATGACGTCACATGACCCCGTGGCATGATTTGACGCCCGTTGCTATGGAGACGTAGTATCAAATGACGTTGTGGGTCACATGATGAGATGTCATATGACCCTAAGGCATCATTTTACGCTGCGGGGGGGGGGGGGGTGGCGCGACACAGGGGGAGAGAAGGCGGGGGGGGGGCAGCGCAGGAAGTTTCCACACCCCTGTATTAGGATATCTGGCTGATGATTTTCTATTTTTCTCTGACATACTGATGAGAGCATTACTTGAGATGTAGAGGGTACTGATCCCTAACGCTATATAGTCGATCCTAATGTGCCTTATTTTTGTCTTTCCTCAGGCTACACTTTCACCCTGAGGTTTCTTTGTACTCACCATCTACCAGTATATCCAGGTATATTCGTCTAGCATGTGAACTATTTATAGAGCATTTGGACTGGACTTGACATTATACCATACATATATGGGTCTTTACTCTTGTACAGCACGTAGTCATGTGCCTACCTTGTATAGCGACTTTGTCACAGTGACAGACTCCTACACTACTAGCAGTGTGCGCTTTACTACACACACGTCTCTAACTATTCCCCTCCTAGATCACCTACACTGATTTAGTGCGAACACCTAGCACTACAGTGTTATATGTACATCACCCACTGCAGCCAGTACATCTGGTGAGTGTGGGCAATTAGGAAGTTGTGTATACTATTCCTACACCCAACTATATAGGGTTATACTGATTTAGGATATGGGAGAGCCCCTGATTGGGAGCTCTACAGTGTATATGGTTATTAGCACCCACCCCTTTATTTAGATTGCTCATACTATAAGAAATTATACGTTTATTATTGATATTTTGAATAGACAAGTTATTATATTGTTCACCTACTATTTAGTCATTGTGACTTATCCAGTACACCTAACGTAGTGTTTCTCTGTGGATCTTGAGTGTCAATTTTTATTTTAATATCCATTATGTTATTAGATATTGTAATAAAATAGTTTTTTAATTACTTCATAATCATCCAGACGGTGGTTGAGTGCCCATACTGGGTTTCTTTCTTCTATTTAGTATACCCTAGGACTGCAACTGGGCAGAAAATTGTGGTCAGAACACTGTGAGGTCATCAGTGACATCAGAATGGGAAGGTTGGGTTAAGTTGTAGCTGCTGGCAATTGCCTGGAGTAGTCATCTCTCATTGGTCATACTGTATGCCTGGGGGGGGGGTAGGTAAACTCAACTTCCCCAGTCCATCCCCACACTCCACCCCCCTTAATTTCTCCTGTCATCACAGTGCTGGACAAAGAACCTGTGTAGTTAGAAACGTCACGCTATTATTTCACCTTGTTGCATTAAATAAACTGGTGTTTAGTTTATAGCTAGAGAGTGTGGTGGACTTTCATTTGAACTGGGGGGTTTCCCTGGTGCCCCATGAAGATTAGTAGTGACTGTTTTGTTTTATATTAGCTTTGTCTATCTGAGCTCTTTTTCACTTTTTGAGTGATATAACACTTTGTTTGATATAATATTGGCTCTTTGGCGTGTATTTAACCCAATTCCCCCAATGCAATAGTGGACAGGCATGTTTCTGTGTTAAAAACAAAAGAAGCAGCGCAATACGCTCATCGTGAAGTATATCAAAACAATTATATTTGAAAAAGGGTAAATAATCTGCGTACACTGTATATAAAATCAGTCGATCATAGTCATGTCATGTGATCACATACGTTACCGAACATCAGATTGGAATACTGGTCAGGAACGGGACCCTCAGATGGACAGCCGTGGATGGTCTCAGGAAGGTGTCTTCTTCCCTCACGGTTGGTGGCTTCTCTCACAAACAGCACTATCAGTCAATACATAAAGCTTGGCCCCCTGCAGACGCACTTACCAGAACTTCCTCCTACTGTCTCTGTACGTTCTCGCTACCTACCAATTAGACTGTTAGCTCCTCGGAGCAGGGACTCCTCTTCCTTAATGTTACTTTTATGTCTAAAGCACTTATTCCCATGATCTGTTATTTATATTATCTATTATTTATTTGATTACCACATGTATTACTACTGTGAAGCGCTATGTACATTAATGGCGCTATATAAATAAAGACATACAATACAATTATGGAACATGCGCCTAGTCAGAAGGACCTCCCCACAGCAGATGTAGAAAAAAAAGTCCCAAATCGTAGAGAATGTTTTTCTCTGTTTTACACTGTGGGACTGAATAGTCAATCAGTGATGGTAAGTCCACAGAATCATAGGATCACAGAAATATAGAACCACAGATCAAAATGATGTTCTTATGGTCAATAGTGGAAGCCCCAGGCTAACATTGTCTGTGCAGTGCAACAAGTCAGCGACGTCACAGCTAGTTAAACCGCAAGTGGGCGGTTCACCAGTAGAGCGTGACACTGAACTAGTTACACACACACAAGGTGTTAAGGCTTCAGGGTTACTGCAAAAGCTAAAATTAGCAGAAAAAGAGTTAAATCAAGTATCCTACGTGTTTCGTAGCTGTACCGCTACTTCAGGGAATAATTGAACGCTATCCCTCAGAGACACTAAATACCTGCTGAACTCTACGTATTGGCTGGCTAATTAGTCATGGTCAGCCAATCGTATTCGCACAAGCGGCATCCGTGTCAGCTGAGACATAATAGCATTTAATACATATATAGCCCCGGTCTTATTTTGCCTCCAGAGACCCCCTCTGTAGCGTGCCGAGCGATTGCGGGTGCCGCCGGAGGCAGCGACGGACCCGCCGGCACAACGCAAAGGTGGGGGCCGGAGCAGGGAGCGCTCCGAGTCCCCGGAGTCTCTGCGGCGTACCCGGCTAGCGGGGGCCGCCATGACAGGTTGCGCGAGCGTGCGCATTGGTCGCGCAGGCGCAGTAAGGGTAGCGCAAGCGGTCCCAATGCTAAAGAGGTCCTGAGTGGACTACAATTCCCAGAAGCCTCTGGGGATTGCCCTTTCACCCACATCCAGCCAGCAAGTAGGGTTTTGCAGCTTCTCCTGTGGAGGAAGGCTACAATGTTGTCGGGACCATGCTTGGCAGTTGAAGCTGGGAGCAGGAAGGGGGAGGAAGGGGGTAGGGAGCAAGTGGCTCCTACACCAGGTAAGGTAGTTCCCCAGATCCCAGGCAGGCCCCAATCCCCACCAGGGTAGTGGGTAGGTACTGAGGGACGGCCCCTAGGTTAGGGACCCTGCCCTTAGGTGTGAGTGTGCCGTCTTGTCAGTGTCATGGCTGGTAGTGTTGTGAGCGCTGACAAGTAGGCACAGTTGTGTGTGTTTAGTGCGGTTGCTGCAGGTACCAAGTTGGTTGCAATGGGTTGCTGCAGGCACAGCGAGTGGGCAGTGCGGTTGCTGCAGGTACCGTGTGAGTGCAGTGGGTTGCTGCAGGTTCCGTGTGTGTGCAGTGCAGTTGCTGCAGGCACCGAGTGAGTGCAGTGGGTTGCTGCAGGTTCAGAGTAGTGCAGTGCGTTTGCTGCAGAGGTTAGGGAGTAGTAGTCAGAGGGGACCCGGGTGGTGAAGAAAGAGGTAGTGTGGGTGCAGGGGGTCAGTGACCAACCTGCATAGGACAGGCTACCCTGTAGGCCCCTAGGAGTGTTCCCTGAAGACACCAAAGGTTGCTGTGCTGCAGGGACGGCCTATAGTAGTGGCGAGCATCACCCCTTACTGAGTACCAGCTAGGGACAAAGGGACAAGCGTGTGGAGCAGGTCTGCTGGCGAGTCGTCTGGGAGCAGAAGGCGGGCATTGAGACCCAAGAGGCAGACCGCTGATTCATCTGACCCTTTGCGAAGAGGTACCGGTCACCGCCGTGACCGGAAGGTACTATAACAACAAGTGCACCAACACCGGTCAACAGGCGCTGATCCCGCCCTAGGCTAAACTCTTTAGGAACACTGAGCGATTGGTTAAAGAACTGAGCCTATACCATCACATTAATATATATGGACACGGTGTGTGGGGCAAGTGGTGAGGGGACGGAGACGTTGCCTCTGATGAGAGTGGCTGAGCCACTAAGGTTACACGTTAAGGTTATACCGTTAGAGTATAAGTGTACATGTTGTGTTATTGCTACCGTGCATTATTATTAGTAAAACCAGTTACAATCATATGGTGTTGTATGTTTCTTGCTCAGGGAAATCTCACATCACGGGGATCCTGGGTAAGTGGAGGCGCTGCGCTAAGTAAGTGTATGAGTGTTACCCCAAGCTCCCAGCTAGCGGAGGCTCAGATCTCCTGGAGCCGCAGGTGTTGTACAGTGACCAGTAGTTCCTTTGGGAAGGTTCAGAAAAAGGGCTACACATAGAATAATACATTCATTTAAAAAGATATATAAAAACATATACATATGATTTTCAAGGAATCTGGAATGAGAGAAACAGATATATTTAGAAATACTGCCAAAACCCAGCATAATAGAACTTCCATATAGGAGGAGGATGAACGAAACTAGTGTTTATATATAAAATTATATTATGTCAAATATATCGAATACCGTGAACATTGATAAGAACAAGATATCACGACTGCAGAGTGACTTGGCTAGCAGTAGAGAAAGTAACTAATACAGACCAGACATCTATGTTTCTTTATTGAAATCACAAATTATAAGACTATTAGTAGCACTACTCTACAGGTGCCCAAGTGTTAGTGAAACGAAATATATATAAATGAAATACAAGTGTTAACAACAAATTATAAAGTGACAGTGAGCTAATAGAATACAGAAAGACAAATATACTCAGCTGGTGCTGTACAAATAATTCACCCTTCACTTGGGGTAAAAGCAAAAGTCCAAAAAAGTTCCAAATTTGTGTGCTCCTCGCTGATATGAAGGGCAAACAGACAAACTCACATTTAACACAGAAAAAGGACACAAAATATAAAAAAGGGACGAAAAGAAAAAAAGAGAACCAGTAGTTCAATATGTCTAACGTAAAACATATAATTGCATAACATCCAATTGTCTCACTCAAAAGTTACGGGATCTTAAGCAGAAAAATAACCTCTCGGGTCTCTTTCGCCAGCTCTCTCCTTGAGTCACGGTCCTATTTGGATCTTTGAATTTAGCCACACTACAGTCTCAGCTGGTTTAGCTCCGATCGGCGCCTTTGTGCTGCTCTCACTCTCAAAGGTCCGCCGGCATGCGCATGCGCACTCAGTACTTCCACACTCGTGACGTCACTGAGGGCTCCAATTCCTCCGGTCAGACCTGTAACATCCCGGTGACACTCTGCTCCTACGTGTTTCACCAGTACTCTGGCTTCATCAGATTCCCTGTGTTTTCCATGTTAAATGTGAGTTTGTCTGTTTTGGAATTCGCATCAGCGATGAGCGCACAAATTTGGAACTTAGGTTTCTGTGTTGACCCACTCCCCAGTAAACTCTTTCTATCCATATCCAGCTTTAGGTTGGTTAGTGGCCACTATATAACCCTACTTACCTGCCTACTTCTATTGATTGAAAGAAGTCCATCAATCAATAAAGTGTTTGTAGTTCTGCAGCTCGGAGAGAGCATTTCATGGTACCACCTACTTTGCAATTATGTACAAGTAGCCAAGTATGTGTCAGTACTGATTTAAAAATCTGAATCTTCTATAAAGGTATTTTGAAAGCTGATGACAATCCATTTCTTTTGTTTTTTTTAGCTAGTTCATTTTCTAAGCATTTAAAAGACAAATCTGAACTACTATAGCTGTCATCACTATGACAACTCAATAAAGACAGCTTGAGAAAGGGTAGGCAATTTTAAAACCTGTAGTCACTTAAAACCGGGGGCTCATCTCCAGTCGTCCCCCTCCCCCAACAGGTCAGGTTTTAAGGATATCCCAGCTTCGGCAAAGGTGGCTTTGTCATAGTGTTTCAATTGGCACTAACTAGTTTACTGAACAATCCTCTAAGATCCACAACAGCTCGACTCCACCAAGGTTCCCATTCAACAAAGTTGAGTACCATTCCCTGTGAAGTTCTCTTGCCTTTGTGTAACTGAATGGTCTAGCGAATTCACGTTGTACAGAAACAATGAGAGCCTTGATATACACTGCCCTCTTTATAAAACAATGTTGATTTTATTTTTATTTTCCTTGTCTTGGAAGGAATCAAATCTCTTCTTACACATAAAAGAAAATACTAATTTATCTACAAGTTTTGTTTGCTGGAAAAATCTTTTAAATTCATTTTTGAGAAGTGATTTATGAGCTGCAAGGATGACATCGGTAGATCTATGATTGGAAGCACATTGTCTTTTCTCTATCCAATGAGATAACAGATTAAAGTAGCGATCCCCTGAGAGACCTATATGTGTTTAACTCCTAAATTATTATTATCTTGCCCCCTGAGCATGACCTGATCTTTTGATTAAAAAAAAACCCATCTTCAGTGTTAACATTATGATTGTCTTAATCTCTAGTTTCTGAAGTTACTATGGTTACTTTGACATTGCTCTGGGCTCTGTTGAGAACTCCATCTAAATCTCACAGACATTTAACATTTGAACCACTTATAGAGAGACCACCATAGAAGACATGTTATGAGAGCCAGGTTTCTGTTAGAACAAAGAGTTAAAGAGAGTGAGAGCAGAAGAGGTTGTGTACAACCAGAGCCTTGTTAGTCAGAGAGAGGATATTCCAGAGGTCACAGGAGAAGGGAATAGAGAAAGAAGGGAGACAAGTAATAGCTATTAAGTTATATGGGTTAACCGGGAGGGAGGAGGAGGCAGGCTGGTGTGGGCGAGAGCAGGTGTGTATATGGCTGGTGTAGAAGAAATGAAAACCCACTCTGGGACATTAGGGTAACAGCCTGTCAGAAAGCTTTTAATACATATTTTGTAGCTACTGTATAACAAGAGTACATATAATTATTAAACACTAGAGTCTGAATAAAAAAATGCACTGTAGCTTTATTCGCAAATATTTACTTTTTACTAAACTAGCAAAGAGGCGTGTATGCATGATTTCACAAGGTCTCACAACCTGGGCGTATACTTCACATTCCGTCAATTAAAATGTTATTCGCTACACGGATTTGCAAGCTGAGCTAAATGAAAATTAAACAACCTAAAAGAAACAAATGTTCTCTTTCCAAGGGCATATACCCTGCCTGGCGTCAAATGGGAAAGCATAACAGAAATGCAACTAGCAAAATGGGGCAGTTTATTATTAGATAAGCGAACCGTCCATACAGCAGTTTCTAAGGTTAACCAGCAATAATGAAATACCCATTGTGTGATGCTAAAGGCCATTATTACTCACAATCCCATTCTGTACTGAGCAAGGGTCTGCATTATGAAATTATAATCCTCCACACTGGGTCCAGGATAAGGAGAGATATGTGGAAGATAAAAAAAAATTAAGATAATAGTGCAGACCAATTGTAATACAAATTCCAAGTGTAAAAAATGGAGACGCTCCTTCCACCAGGACCTGTGACGTCACTGAAGACAACGAGCGCAGAGACACGGTGCAACGCAGGGGACCGGCATTGACTATTGATCGGCGGGTACTCTCAAATGTCCAAGATATATTGTGAAAATATGAGTTGAAATTGCAACTACTACAGTCATCTGTGCAATATATTTATTTGAACATACTACCCTATGAGTGTATTCCTTCTTCTTTTCTCTCGTACACTGCATTGCTACGTGAGCAACACGCTATATAGAACAGATTCTACAGAGGAGCTTTGACCAAGGAGCTCATATCAGAGAGAGAAGTATCTCTGATCTGCCTACATTCTCATTACCATTTGTGAGTGCGATTTACACATTTTTTACACTTGGAATTTGTATTACAACTGGTCTGCACTATTATCTTTATTTTTTATCTTCCTCATATATTCGTCACTGATATTGAGAGCGCTCCCCATTTTTTGGACATCCAAGTTCTTCCAGGATCAGAGGATGGTCTACAAAGGTAGCTGCCTAATTACATTATTTTTTACACTTTATTACACTTGTCACTGTGGGGCGAAGGTGGATATATTTTTAATATAAAGGTATTACATTGGTATATAGATTGGTATATAGATTGATTATTTTAGTCACGTTTTTATTCCTTTTGCGCATATATTTGCACTAAGTTTATTGGGCTTGATTCATCACATTAAAATGAAGTGTTTCACTTTAAGATAAACCCTTTCCCTTGAGATCGCCTAGTTACACCCCCTTTGCTATTAAGGAGAGATATCCCTAGCAGCAAGGAGGAGCAGAGAGAGAGGAGGTGAGAAGAGGATTTGTGGGGTGCTTTTTATTGAGGGGTGTAGAAGTTGCTGAGATTGAGGTGTGTAAATAGTGATGCAGTGTATGGGCATAAGCATAGGTGGAGGGAAGGAAAGATGAAGAAATGTGGAAAGAAGTAGGAGAGTGGGAAATAGAGATTGGCACATTTGTTTGTACATTTTGATTCGCCTCGGATTGGACCGGTTCCTTTGATCCGCGTATTACTCTCCAAAAGAGCAATCCACAATTTCTGATTTTTTTTCTTTCAGAGCAAAGCACAATCCATTTGCGTATTGTTAAAAAAGGGGGGGTGAGGGAGGTATCCCTATGGGTTTCCCCCCCTCTCTCTCTTCATATTCTAATAGAGATTAAATAAAATATATTTTCTGACACATACAATTAAAAACCAGATGAAGCACAGCTGTGACAGTGCTGCTAGCCGTCAGCTGGTTTAGCTCATACTGTTAGAGCTGCGGTCTAGAAAAGCAGTGGTTCTGAGTTCTAGTCCTGTTAGGTCTGGCACCATTCTAGTCATCAGGTTGGTGCCTTAGGCTTATTATCAACTCTATATAGTTGGTATGGAAATCCTTTTAAGAAGCGTGGGATGGGACTCATTAAAAGATACTTTTCATAGCCATTAGCATATCTCTCGCCAGGTACCTCTGGCATGCTCCTTTATCAAAACAGGTGAATTGTGTATGCATGATGCACAGCACAAAAATGGAGGATAATGCACGGGTAACTCCCATAAAAAATATCAGATTTATTGAGCTCACATAGCTACCACAGATAAAACATCTACGCATTTCGCGCCCCCTGCGCTTTATCAAGATAAATTCAGTTCCTCTTGTATTCTTCAACTCCAATTTTAACTCCACAGACACTTCATATGTGACACTTCATATGTTACACAGCCAATATGGACTGACTGAAATACTCTAACAATATCACATGATAATAAAAGTAAGGGATGGGTTGTGCCTAATCAATTCACACAGACACACCAAATAGATGTTAATGTAATAATAGCTGCTGCAATTGGGGTTAAATTGATAGAGGGAAAATCAACTCAGACAGACATACCTGTGTGAAGAAATAAATCAGAATGTTAGTCCAGATACATACATCCTTGTTTAACGATATAAAAAAGATATGGAAAACTTCCAGAGATGATACATTCAATTTTAACTCAGACAGACAGTGCATATGTGACACTTAAGATGTTACACAGCCAAGTCAAAGTTAAGTGGCGTACCAGAGCAAATAAAAATAGTCTTAAAATAAGAAACGGTATGGGTGTCACACAACAAAGTGACCCTATTACACCCCTTTAATTTCACATTTCTCGGTAAAGATACATTGTGTCTCCCAGTCGTCATTCTTCCCGCAGGAAAACCTGCTGCTTACGACCATGGAGCTCTCACCGCTGATTGTGAGCGCTAATCAAACTTCACTTACAGGTATTGGTCATTCGCACATGCACTGACTCAGGAGCAGGGGAGACACCATTATGCAATAATCTCTCTGCCCAACAGATCTGTTTTAAAGTCCCCCCCCCTAAAGTTCAGGATGGAACAGGTTTCTAATATTTGACTAAAATGCAATAAAATAAACAAAAACAAACTAAAGAATTTTATTGAACCATGACTTTTATAAAGCTGATACATACTGTATGTCCTTTATACTTCCTTTTTCTATATTGATCTGTAATAATGAAGTTATTACATTTTAGTCTCCTTGGTGCTGCAGGGTATACTGCATAAACCTAACCCTAACGTAGTACATTGCAAATGAGCTGCTACTATATATTCCCATCCATGACTGGAAGGTTTGAATCTCCCCTTGTATAGTACTAATACACCTGGCATCTTAATATACCACATAGTCATTATAAAACGTTATTGTGTGGTGTGTTGCTAAGTGATCCATTACTCAGCGGAGCAGATGTAAAACTCTCAGTAATTGATTTTGCAGGAATTATTACTTTGTAAAACAATAATCGATACTTTCTAACAGCAATTTTGATTTTTGTGAAGTTGACAGCGTTGCTCCTAAAAAGATTGAATGTTCATTGGCAATCAATGGCCAATTTTTTCCAACCAGAGAAAGCACGGCATGGTTAACTTTAATAGGTTTCTAATTCCAGACAAGTAGCAGCTGTTGGGAAAGGGATTACTGGAGATCTTCCAAGAATTATATTCCTCTACTTTCATTACAGTTTCTGTTGTACTTTAGCATTAATAAGAATTGTTGGATAACCATTTCAGTGCTGGAGATTCCATGCACCATATTTAATAGGATACTAAGCAGGTGACCATCATTCTATTGAATATAGGAGCAAACGTTTTTTTTTTTTAAACTGAACATCAAATACATGCTAAGAATACAAGCGCATGAAGTGTACATGTAACCATAATACACAACATAGCAACTGATGATGGATAAGCAGAGCCGCCGACATGGAGGGAGACCTGGGACAAGTTTGTCTGGGCCTGTGGGGGGCCTGACCGCTGCTGGAAGTTGGGCTCGGCCAGCAGTCGGGCCCAACTTCCACATCCGGATGCTGGGGCCACTGACTGCTGTGGGGCAGAGGGGGGGGAAATTGAGGACAGGAATTGACAGGTGGGGGATTGAGTGTAGGGATGGGGGGAAGGATGGAGTGTGAGGACGGGGGGGGGAATTGATTGTGAGAATGTGGGGGTTGAGTGAGAGATGAGAAGGGATTGAGTGAGAGAGGAGGGGACATTGGGTGAGAGAGAAGGAGGGTATTGAGTGGCATTGAGTGAGAAGGAGTGAGAGCAGAGATTGAGTGAGATAGGAGATGGAATTGAGTGATAGAGGAGGGGCTAAGAGAAGGAGGGAGTGACAAAGGAGATGGGGGACAGGAGGAGGGGGTGATGGAGGAGAGGGAAAGAGAGAGGAGGAGGGAAGAGGTTGGAGAGAGAGGAGGGAAGAGGGGTGAGAGGAGGGAGTGGGAGAGAGTAAGAGAAGAGAGGGAGTGAGTGAGAAGAAGGGGGGAAGAAAATGAGAGAGGAGGGCATGAAAAACAGAGAGGAGGGGTTGAGAGTGGGAGAGGGGAAAATTGGGTGAATGAGAGGTGTGTAAGGGGGAGGGGGTGAGAGGTGGGGGCATAGGACGAGAGGAAGAAAGAGTGATGGAGGTGGGAGAGAAGTGGGACAGTGAGGAAGAGTGAGAGGGGAAAGAGTAAGAGAGCGGGGAGAGGGAGCAAGAGAGAGTGGGGAGTGAGAGACAGAGGCGGAAGAGAGAGGGACAGTGAGTGCGGGGAGAGAGAAATAGAGGGGAGTCAGAGAGGGAGGAGGTGTGAGAGGTGGGGCACAATGCCACAGACATTAGGCCCCAGTGGAATTGCTAGTCCTGGGCCCTGGGAAAGCTGTCAGCGGCCATGCAGATAACAACCCTTTTAGTCTGCCAATCTTCTTGTTTGCTGTGGAACCCAATTAGAGCCTTTGCTTTCTTTCCTACTGTATATAGCTAACCCTTGTTTCTTGCACAAACTAATTTGGATTCCCTTCACCACCTCTGTTGGAAGTCCACTCCATGAATTCACCACCATTTCTGTGAAAAATGAGTTTCACATACTTCCCCTTTGCTTGCCACCCTCCAGCTTCTGAGTATGACCTCTGCTTCTCTTTCTATAAGCCTCCCTTCTGTACCTTGTTGAAACCCTTGTTTGTGTGATGTATTTGAAAGTTTCTGTTCACCATACTACTGTACCCCTTCTCCAAGCTGTTCAAGTTTAATCTCAAATAATCAAGGTTAGTTTATTAAGATTCTTTAGAGCACATGGCACACTCTCTACTGCAGGGGGGCTCAACTCCAGTCCTCAAGCGCCCCCCCCCCCCCAACAGGTCAGATTTTCAGGATATCCCTGCTTCAGCACAAGTGGCTCAACCAGTCCCAGCTTCAGCACTGGGTTCTCAACCAGTCCCTGCTTCAGCACCTGTGGCTCAGTCAGTCCCTGCTTTAGCATATGTGGCTTAATGATCAAGCCTTACCTGTTGGGGGGGGGGGGAGTGGGGAAGGGGAGGGGGCAGGGGTGCTCAACTACATGTGGCTTTCCTTTATGCTGATGTTTCTTTTTTTGATTAGATCATGTCATTGTTTTGCATTGATAAGTCCCGTTCTGTGCAGGCATGCTCTACTGCTTGTTTTTTTGTTTTTTTTAAAATGAGGTTGTTGAACAATGTGATAATACTTATAATAAAGCTTTGGGACTCCCCTTGTAGGGCAGACATGTCATCTCCCCGCTCATCCCCCCCCCCCCCACCTCCCCGTCGCGATCTCCTGCTCTTCTCTGGACAGCCAACCGCAGACCAAAGATCGCGGCTGAAACTGGTTTCACTCGCCGCCCAGTGCTCCGACGCACGCGAGCACGCAGTGACGGGGCCCGAAGCCTTACACACCACTGGGAAAACGTGTGTGAGGTTTGGAAGGAAACCAGTGCAAAAAGAAGAGTTTCAATTAAATCAAGAATAATGAAAGCATATAGGACCAACTATACCACCATGTTTCATTAGTTTCAACACGCAGCCTTGGTGTAGCCCAGTCTGGCTACAGTGGCCCACACTTTAGTATTCCTAAGGTGTAATGTAAATGAATCCCAAACCAAGATGCTGATATTCTGTTTTTTTTAATTAAGAGTTGCAACAAGATTGCATTTACAAAGAGTTTACTGTTGCCCTGGGTGCATTGCACAAACAATTACCAATGCGTTCTGAGATACAGTAATTCCCAAATATACTCCAGTGCTTATTACGTGGCAAGTCCAGCTATCAATGTGTTGATTCTTACAGATGTGATATATGTTTCCAAAGATTTTTAGGAAAATATAAATGGAAACTGCAGTGTAAGCCTTTGGAATTGCCTTTTTAGACAACATTAATTTATTCTGTTATTGATTTGAACTGGCAATCTTAAAGTTAAATTCACTGCTTTTCTGTATCAGATACATATTACCATTTTTATGAGCTTTGTGCTGTCAATTTGCTCTTCTAAAAAAACATACACTATATTGAGCTTTTTTATAAATTTTTTAACGAAGGGGGATTTTCTTTATATTATTATTGCACAGTAGATATATACAGATAATTTAAGGCAGCAGTCCAAGCTGCCGTTTTTGTTTTTATATTTTATTTTTTAACTTTAATATTTGCATCACTACAATCCACACAATGATAAGTAATTAGCTACAGTAAGTTACCGATCAATCCGTTCTCCTGTTATCGATCGGTGCACATACAGTATGCGCGAAACGCGTCAGAGTTGTCTCTGTTAGTTCATCTGAAATTTTATCATGTTGCCATTGGCCAAATAAATATTTTTTCTTAAAAAGTTTTGGAGCGATCCAGCATTATCGTTTTTTTCTGCAGTGCACCGCTTACCTTTCCCCCAATGAAGTCCACTTCCGGTCTTCAACTACTACCTAGGAGCACGCTACCTCCGGATGCCATGGTCATGAGTAAAATGGATATATTCATATAAATGTTAAGTCTAGCTCCAGGAGATTGATATTATTTGTTGTGAGGGGGTCTATGCTTATGCTTCCCATTGGCATCCCCTCTGGATATCATTATTCAAGTGCAGTTATCTCCAACTCCGGGAGCCTTACTGACTTTGTGCTAGATTCCACTCCGTCATATGGTTGTCCGGGCTGATCTTTGTCCTATGAACATTTACAACTGATCAAGTGTTTTTTTCTAGTACACTCTGGAGCATTTTTGGGGATTCATTTCCCTTTCCTCCTATTGTAGATAAAATTGGTGCACTGCTAGAGGGAGGCCAGGGCTCAACAAGGGATGTGCCAGTGCCTGTTTCAGAAGAGGAAGGGGATAAAAAACAAATAGTTGCTATAAACAAATAGATGCCTGTTACATTATAATACATTAAAAATGTCATTCATTATTATTTAAAAAACATAAAAATACTACCAGTATTTTCTCATAATACAGAACTGAGTTATTAAAAAAAATATATATACACATGTAGGATAGTGCTTGGTCTGTAGCTTTAAGTGAATTAGCCACAAGGTGCTTTAAGACTTAGCACTGCTTCGTAAACATGACTTGCAATGTATTCTAAATGTTTGAGTTAGGCTTTAGTACATTCGGTAAGAAAATTTGTTTAGCCTCACTTGAAGCTCAAATGTTGGCATTATTTATCTCCGAAATATTGTATCTGGAATGATACATTAAAACATTTACAAAAGCATGAATTTAAGGTATGGCCTTATGAAAAAGTAGATATAAAAAGAGGCAGCACTAACTGTTTTTCCTGCTTTGCAGTTCATTGCCTTTACTACAGATTTACTACTGCTTGTCTTCCAGTTCCATGTTGTGATGTATATTTAGTATTGTGTGTGTGTATATACATATGATATATATATATATATATATATATATATATATATATATATATATATATATATATATTCTCTAATCTTTCTAATTTTTGGTATTTTATGCTTTTCACACTATTTTCTTTTGGTCCATATATTACACAACATACACTTATTAATACATTTTAATATTGATTTTCCCAATATCACACACACACACATTTTTTTCACACACTTATTATATTTATTTTACTACATATATAGTAGGATTATCAACAGGGTATTAGTCCCTATCATTAGTTCCTAACCACATACAATTTTACATTTTTTATATTTGCAAATTTAAGCTATTTTGTATTAGTTATCTGTGCTGGGTATCACCTTGCTGTATTTTATTGGGGCCACAGTGGTTTGTGCGTGGTTGAGGAAGGGCGCTGTCTTTCACAATTTTTCATATATATATATATATATATATATATATATATATATATATATATATATAGTTATACGTTACCGTTCCAAGGATTGGTAAACAAGAGACAGCACTCAATGTTGAAGATCAAAGTGTATTAGTGAAAGCAAAAATACATCCAGAAACCCAACGTTTCGGTCCTACAGAATGGGACCTTCCTCAGGGGGATACGTATCCCCCTGAGGAAGGTCCCATTCTGTAGGACCGAAACGTTGGGTTTCTGGATGTATTTTTGCTTTCACTAATACACTTTGATCTTCAACATTGAGTGCTGTCTCTTGTTTACCAATCCTTGGAACGGTAACGTATAACTACATTCTCTATATGGGACGTGCACCTGTGGCTTAACAGCACCTATTGGAGTGCCAACTGCCTTATCTGACTATATATATATATATATATACTTACTATCTGCACAGTAACCCCTCTCTCGTTTATAGTACAATAGCTGCCCTTTAGCAGAGATGAAGAAGAAATGAACCAAACCACACCGTTTCTCTATTATAAGAAGGAACCTTAATATATTTTTGCATCACTGGTATAGATGTTTTTTTTTGGTGTGGTAAAAAAATGAGACGTTAGAACACTATAATGACTATAACAGCCTCATATCGCAAACTAGGTTATTCCCTGAACTGATAGCGCTACACCTCTTCAGGATTAATAATACATTCTTTGGTTCTGTGCCATTAGACACAATCATAAAATGAATCCACAGGATTTACTGGCCTGTGTTGTAATTTCACTTTCATCTCCAGACCCAATTACATTAGTTCATTTAGAGCCTATAATAAATATTTCAATTAGAATGAGAAAAGGTCTGTAGGTGTAGCATCCATGCTTGCAATTTAATTTACTGCAGCAAGTGGTATGCTTTTGTTATACGAACTGCCCTGTCGTTTCATGCACTCCTTTTTACACTTCTTGTAACTTTAAATGGGCTATTATATACTGTATGTAATGTTGTTTATGTAACCACTGCAGCAAGCTGCAGATATGACAAATGCACCAATATTTTTCTTTGGCAGTCTACATGCAAGGCATTCCAGCTTCAGGTTGGCATACTGTGAACCACATCATATCCTTTATTAGGAACTCATTTTATCCATCCCTACTTCAATGCTTTAGTCTGCCCATCATGTTTTTAGAATGCACACGCTTTGTCAGTATTTTAACTGCTGTGACTTCAATTCTGTGCTACACCTGCCACCCGTCTCCTGGCATGATGCAAGGTGGCATTAGAGCAGGTGTGGCCAACTCCACAAGTCCTCAAGATCCACCAACCATTCAGGGTTTCAGGAGATCCCTGCTTCAGCACAGGTGGCTCAATCAGTTGCTCAGTCAAGGGATATCCTGAAAACCTGAATGGTTGGTGGCCCTTGAGGACTGGAGGATTCCCCCCCTGCATTAGGGTATACTTAAAGTAAGTAACTGCATTTGGAACCTGAGAAGCATATACCAGTGAAACTCTTCCCATATTTCATGTTACCATGTTAAACATGTCAATTTAATCGGAAAGTTATCTAAAGATATTTCTGCTTGTCAATAAATGATCAATATCTATCCCCTTAAACTTAACAAGTATCACCCTGCAGAAGTCTGTCATGATCACCTTTATAAGTGTATTTTGCTTTTCATGGCCGAACTGATTCTACATTTCTATTGTTTTATCTTCTTAAGTTCCCCACCCCTTTGTTCTATAGAATATTGCTGTCATTGATTTATGCCAAGTGCCATTATTGAACTTAATATATATCAACAGATAATCAGACATGATCACTCTCGGTGATCACTGCTGCTATTGATGCTTCTCTCCAATTCGATATCTATTGCATGTTAAGTGTACCAGTGCATGCTAATTTATTTACAAATAGATGCCCAGATAGAATAGAAACAGCAATATAAAAGTAAGCACTGTATGTAATAGCAGTAGCTGTCACTATGATTGGGCAATGTTTGTAATGTCCCAAATGTAAGTGTGTCCTCACAATAGGAGGCAGGTAAAAGAGTCCTTGTGTGCTTTAGATTGCATCAGCAGGCATTCATTGTGAGGGTCAAACAAAGCAACGACTGCATAGCAAATCATTTCAGCTAGCACTGAAAATTGACATAGAAAATTAGCTTTTTGTCACTGTATTTTTCACTCTTTGTTTTATTGTTTGAAATTGTGTGTACTTTATACTCTACAGGTATGGAGCCATTTCAAATATGTAGTGGAATTGGCAATAACGTGAAAGCACTCACACATACAACACTCACTCATAATACACCTTCTCTTTTGTTTGTGATGTTTGTTTTATTTAAAGCTATTTCCCAATGGTTTTTTTTAGACTGGGACCCAAAAAAAACATGTATTTTGCCTTTTGGACCCACCTTTCTTTACTTGGGCCAAATATTGGCAAAAAAATGTCTCGTAATGCAAAATAATGAAGTATGTTACTTGGGTTATTGATTCCATTATTTCTATCCCTACTTCTTTCCCCTTCTCATTCTATTTGTTTATATATGGCAGTGGTTTTGAACATTTGTTTGGTTAAGGAACCCCAGAATTAGATTGTGAAGTTCTGGGGAACCCCAACCCTCTACCATCTGTCTCTCGTCACTCTGTCTCTCACCCCTCCCCCCGTCTCTCGTCCCCCATCCGTCTCTCGTGTCTCTCCCCTTTTGAGTCTCATTAGAAGAGACGGGCGAAACTGTCATAATCTGTTACGCGGAATTTCTCGAGCTTTTAATGCAAAATCCGTTCCGCGGTGTAAAATCCGTCAATGGATTGTGCCAGTTTCAATCCATGTGGATTAATCAAAGACCGCAACTGGATACAATCTGCTGGTGGATTTTACCAATCCAATCCGTGGATTCAACAATCTGCTGGTGTATTATACCAATCCAATCCGTGGATTCTGCAATCCGCTGGTGGATTTTATCAATCCAATCCGTGGATTCTGCAATCCGCTGGTGGATTTTATCAATCCAATCCGTGGATTCTGCAATCCGCTGGTGGATTTTATCAATCCAATCCGTGGATTCTGCAATCCGCTGGTGGATTTTAAGAATCCAATCTACGGGTTGCTAAATCAACGGATAGGATTCTTAAAATCCACCAGCGGATTGCAGAATCCATGGATTGGATTGGTAAAATCCACCAGCGGAATGTGGAATCCACGGATTGGATTGGTAAAATCTACCAGCGGAATGCGGAATCCACGGATTGGATTGTCATTGCTAAAAAAAAAAAATCCCGGAAACGTCGAATCGCCCTTTTTGAGATTGATCCGCGGATAGCCGCGGACAACAGGATCACCCATCTCTACTCATCAGGGCGAGGTTGGCTGCTGGCTATGCAATATGAAGCAGGTAAGTGGTTACAGTATGACCAGACATTAAAAAAGTTATGTCAGGCCACAAACCTGTAAAAGATGTGTCATTCAATTCACTCGAGCCTCTTCTATTAGACATATTTATTTACTAAGCCATAAAGCACCTCACAGCCCATTCACTATTTTATCTAACCCCTCCCACTTCAGCCCCCCCCCCTACCAATTGCTAAGAAATAAAATAAACACAAAGAAAACGGCAAACTTTTACACCATGTAGTAATGTTTCCCAACTCCAGTCCTCAGGGAACCTCAACAGGTCAGGTCTTAAGGATATCCCTGCTCCAGCACAGGTGGCTCAGTCAAAATGACTGAGCCAATGATTGACCCACCTCTGCTGGAGCAGGGATATCCTTAAGACCTGACCTGTTGGTGTTCCCTGAGGACTGGAGTTGGGAAACACTGCCATGTAGCACTGTTTCCAGCGGACATAGCAAAGACGTATTAATATATATAGTTAATCAGGGCATTTTATCTTACAATACAAATATAGTAAACTAGGGAATATATATATATATATATATATAATGTATATATAATGTGTGTATAATATATATAGTGTGTGTGTGTGTGTCTAAGCACTGTGGAGTAAGAACTATACTAAGAACCAATGTACTGTTCTGTAAACCCAAAGCCTGACAAAAGAGGCAGAAAACCAGTAAATAAAAAAAAAGGCAGAAAACCAGTAAATCAGAACATCGGCTGTCTTTATAAATCAAGCAGAAAAGCGGCACTTTGAAAGGAGAAGGGTCCATAAAATAGAGTACAATATATTACTTATTTTGCATACATTATACACGTGTAAGGATCTTTTTACATACAGTATGAAATGCAAGAGCAGTAAATCAGATTAGTATACCACAAGTGAGCATCCGTATTAATCAAGGACTGAACACCTTAAAGCAGGGGCATCAAACTCACTGGTGCAGCCACTGTTTGATCCACCTGTGCTGAAGCAGGGATATAATTAAAACCTGGCTTGTTAGTAGCTCTTGAGAATTAAGTTTGACATCCCCTGCCTTAAAGTGTAAATCAAAAAGTGAAGTGAGTGTTGTTGTTGTGTTGGGAATCCCCAGCCCTGACTTGATATTTAGGTATAAGGGCCTCTATGCATTTGTAAGCAATTTTCACGCCTTAATAGTATGCTGGTTTTAGCAGCCTAAGGAACTTCACTAGCCATTTATTCTATGATGTCCAACTATATATTTACAAAGTGGTACTCGCCCTGAATAGAGATGTGCTAATTTTACACTTACTGTAACTTTGTGAAAATGGCGAAAGTGACAACATTTTTGCGATCTTATAATTTTTACAAAAGTAGCCTGAAATGTCGGTAACATAAGACTCTCTCTCTCCAGGAAAACCCATATGTCAGGGCACTTTTTCGTCTAGTGAAATTCAAGGCTTGAAACAAAAAATGTCTCCTTCCTCTTGGACTTTGCTACTTTCAGGTGAACTTTTAAGGGTAAAAGTTTTAATCGAATATTCTTGATTTAAAAAAACAAAACTTTTTTTTGAAAAGTTTGATCTAACTGACCTTGGAGCAAGTTCGCCTATCTCTGTTCCAGAAGACACCCCCCAGTGCCCGCAAGAGACCATGCTGCCTGTTCGCTGGAATGGGCCCATGAGGTATCTAATGGGATAGCTCCACTTAGTCAATATGGACCTGGATGAGGGGATATTAAGTAATCATTGGGGTAACACTTTGTTTCTGCCATTTGGATTCATTTCGCGTATGTGAGATTAAAGACGCACACAATGTTTTACATTAAACGGTGGATAATTAGTGATATTATGCTGTGCTGGGGAACATCATTTAAAAACTACCACTCTGATATGCACATAAAGTTAAGAAAATGGAAAGCCGGGTTTGATTGATTGCACCTAATATTCTACAAGATTCAGTACAGAAGGCTCCGTATTGATTTTCAAAACATAGAGCTCTGACTTGAGCAGTTGTATTTTAGGAGCCTTATTTATTGCTGCATTATGGAAACCTGTGCTAGCAGCTTACATATCAATCTGCTAAAACCGAGACAAAGTTAGTGAGAACTACAGGGTACAAAACGCTTCTGTTTTATTGCTTATCAGTTTCAAAGTGTGAGGCTGCTTTGCATTGAAGCACTGCCAATGCCTGTCTGTTTGCTATTGATTTCCTTGATTGATTTTTTTTTTCAGCCAAGTTCTTAAATAAAAAGTTAACGATGACTTGTTCAGTAGCTTGTTTGGTGAGGTGATCTCCGGATTAGAGATGAGCACATTTTTGGGGGGCAGAGTTGGATCTGCAGCGGATCGGGCGGTTCCTTTGGTCGGCGAATTTCAGAGGTTCAATCTCCAAAAAGGGCAATTTGCGGATTTTATACCACGGAACGGATTTTGGGGGAAAAATTAACGAACATCCAAAAAACATATTTGGGCGGATTCGCCCCCATCTCTACTCCTGATCTCTACTTATTTAGTAACAGTAGGATAATGTTGCAATCGGCTCTAAAATATGGAACAAACAATCTGTAGGCAGACTTATGAGGCTTGTTAATCACCAGGAATAATAGGTTAACGCCACCTCATACTGTACCTGGATGCAAAGGGAAAGGAAAATTACAACTTTAATACATGACACTGACAACCTCTTACTATAAACACACCCGCTCTTCACCTGCTCTTCATCCGCTCATCGCCCACTCATCACCCGCTCACTCTAATTGAACAAAATAAATAGTCTTAGAACACAATGGTTTATGTCCTTAGTTTACAACTAACACATTACCGTTATGAAATACAACTACAGTTGCACAAAATGCTACACGTCGTTGCTGTGCCACGGCTCAGTTTGTGAAAGTGATTCATAGCACTCGTGGATAATAAGTTTGACCTTGTAGCAAATGTCCTTTCCTTTTCTTGCCACACCCTTCTCGCTGTACCTATCACTATTTGTATAAGATTACTCAAGTATAGAGATTCTTCAATTATGTTTAATTATATGACAGCTTAAAAGTAAGTAGGCCATTATTCATGTAATTATGCGTCCGATTAGTACTTAGGGTAGAACTGTTATTTCTAAGGACACAAGAGTTTTCCAGTGAAGATAAAATAAACCAATCCCTTTTTTTGTGTGAAGCTGCAACAGTCTTTCAAGTTAAGAGATGTATTTGTGAATATAAAGTAATGCAATAATTTAAGAATTTGTAACCCTCCCTGCCCGGCTCTAAAGGAGTTTACATCGAATTGACTATATACATGGCTATGCTCTATCTCTTATACCTGTTCAGGATGCTGGGTCAGTGCAGGCTGGGCATGGATATACAGAAAGAATAAGGATGGGCGCCAGGAAGTTTTATAGTAAACATTAATTTATAAGTCTCGCGATACAATGACAGATTTTACATTATACATATAAACTGGTGGCAAATCATTAGTCTGTGCTTCTTCCCCAAGTAGCTCTCACTCCTACACATGAGGAAGTACTTATGGTGAACAAGCTGTGCAGAGGTTACGTGGTCTCCTTCATTTTCCATCGTTAGTGATTCCCCATAGACGATACGTCATATCCGGTTTCTGTCCGTGTCTTCCACGCTTCTCGCGAGAGAAGCAGCCGGACATCCGAGAGATTTGGGTGATCCAGAGCAAGGAGAAGGGAAGCAGAACACCTCACTGGGCAGCGTACCATGCTAGGAGATCTGCGTACCCCAGCTGGACTGGAGGACGAAGCGTGGGGACACCGGAGACGGCTGCTGCCAGCGGGAAGTGCCTACCCTTGTGATTTCATCACGTTGCACTGCGCATGTCCTACTTATATCTTGTAAGTAGGATTCCAATTTTTGTCTGTCACCGTGAGGAGAGGAGCTGTTTTTAATCATCATTCTTTTTAATAAATGTCATTTTTGTTCATCTCACCTTCTTGCCTACATTCTTAGGAACTCACCACTCCCTATATCCCTTAGCCATTGCTGGTTTGTTACAGTATCACACTATGTATTTTTGTTTCCCTTTCTCTTTTATGTGCTGATTCATCTACTCATCTCTAATTGGATCCAAGTGACTTTGGACTTTGATAATTATTCAGTATGGACACCTAATCAAGGACTTATATCACTGGTATCATTTATTTGTTACACTATCTGATAGTTTATGATGTATTTGATGTTTTGATGCACATTTAGTTAATTCATTTGGCGCTGTTGGGTAACATCTTTTTCCAGATTTTACATTATACATATAAACTGGTGGCAAATCATTAGTCTGTGCTTCTTCCCCAAGTAGCTCTCACTCCTACGCATTAGGAAGAACTTATGGTTGGTTTCTTAGTATTTGTTAGATTGTCAATCTCCTGCATGGCATCAGTATTGCCCCATCTCAAGTGGGCCTTCGTTGGGAATACACTGCTCTCTGTGATCAGTATCCTATTACTGTGTACTGTATACCTTGTCTCTGCATATTGGATTGGGAGTTCACAAAGGACCTTCCGATGGGGCCAATTTGATTATAGCATATGAGTAGCTCCGTGGCTGATACTATGCACCTGATACATAAAGCTTGGCCCCTTGCAGACGCCCTTACCAGAATGCCCTCCTACTGTCTCTTCGGAGCAGGGACTCCTTTTCCTAAATGTTACTTTTATGTCTGAAGCACTTATTCCCATGATCTGTTATTTGTATTATTTGTTATTTATATAATTGTCACGTGTATTACTAGTGTGAAGCGCAATGTACATTAATGGTGCTATATAAATAAAGACATACATACATTCATACATTATGCTCCTTAGTTACTACTCTGAGACCTCCAGCTAAGAACATGCTTGCTCCTCTTCCCGCATGAGAACAATCTTGGGCCATTACTATAAGCGATAATTATATAGGGCACCTTCCTTATCTGAAAATAAAAAACAGGACAGGACAATCTTAATATACATATCTATACACAAACATATTTACAGGACTCACAGTGAGACCTTCTGCAGAAATCCGAGAAACCTTCTTCTAGAACAATGGGTAGAGCTACATATACCCTTCTATCTCCCTAAAGTGTCATCACTTGATATACAAAGGAGAGGCAATCCTTTCTGCATAGTCATCGGACATCACATGATGGGGGAGGGGCAATAACAGTGATCCCACCTAGTTAACCCATTACGACTGTTAACCCCTTATATTAATTAGTAGTTCCTAGAAGGTCACTATACTTGAAAATACAAGTAACTCTATGCTACAAAACTGGACTTTTAGGGGGTAATTTAGAAATGTAAACAACTGGTGCAAATTCCAAAACTCAAACTAAATAAAAAATTCCACTTTGTTAGCACATTCACATATCACAGACAGGTCTGCAAGCCTTTCACCATTATCACATAGCATACAGTGCTTCCACTGCGGCAAGGCTTTCTGGGTAATGACATGCAAATGAGCACACAGTGTCACCTTTTGCTTCTTGTCCATTTTAACATGGACCCTTATAATTGTATGCCTGCCGCATTACACAGCTTTTTCAGAGCAGCCTCAAATTCAAATTTCCTGACATTTTTGCTAGTGTTCTCCAAGCAAAATGATATATATTGCTTTTTATGCCTCCTTGCTCTAGACACATTTTAACTTCATGGACACAGAGTTATGATGACAGATACATGGTTACAAATACATTGGTACATTAGGTAAACAAAGTTATACATTAAATATAAAGACATTGCATGAACAGTTAATGATAAAATAAGTTATAGGCGTGTTTAACAGTTACAGACCACATTAAAATGTGACAGCTTAAGGCTGAGATTATAGTGTCGGCGACGGTGCGCGCCGGAACAAATACCTAAAGTCAATGGAGGCGCGGAAGCGCGACAGCGTTTTCTAAAGACAAAGTATTTTGTCTTTCCAAGCGATGGCCGCGTGACATCAGCGCCAGGTGAAGCGGTTCAGCCAATGAGGGCAAACCGCTCACGTGATGTCACGGCCACAACTCCCTGTAGCCTTCCGATGCCTCCTGCCTGCAGTGCAAGTTCCGCGTGTGACATCATGTGGTCGCGTGTGCGCACTGGCACCGGCACTATAATCCAGGCCTTAGTTTTGAAAGAACTTAGACTAGTGGCGGTTTTTAGAGTCTCAGGTAGGTTCTTCCAATTGTGGGGTCCACGGTATATATGGGGCTAGATTTTTTTTATTGTTAGAGAAGCGTTCATGCCCGATATTCATTTTAATTTCTTTAACTGAGCTACAGCTCCCTCAAAACTGGATTGTGGTCCCCGAACAACAAGATTTGTTATTTTTTTCTCTAAATCCAGAAAAAAATGGCACGGACTGCTGCTTAAAAATAGTTTTGATACTTTTTACCAACAGGTATTTGGTATTTCATGGTCTACAAAGCAGAGTAAACACAACCGAGTGAAATACTTATTAACGGAAGTCTGAGAAACTTATTAACGGATTTGTGTTTTTGGCATTGATTATTAATAAACGTGGTGGATCTGCAAATGGAAAAACTCCTGAATCTAGGCAGAAACTGATGAATGACCACACCACTGTTTTGTATGGCTGAGTTTTTCTCCCATTATTTTTAACAAATCCAAAACCAAATCAAAGACCAATCGAGCTCTGATAAAACCAAAACATGATTTTTTTTTAGAACCGAAATGCCAGTGAAAGTGCCTACTCTTAGTTTCCATTTAATCTTATTACATTGCATGTATACAGCATTCTGTAGTTTTCTATAAGTGTGTGTGTGGCCCTCGGGTATTTATAAACACAATGTCATTACATCCTGTTTCTTTTCAAAGAAGGTTTGGTATAACTATAACATGCTAATCTCTTTGTGTTTGTCTCCCTATCAAGTAGAGAGAATGTATTTATTTCAGTCACTGGAAAAAGGCTGTCCCCAGTTCTACGTTAGATGCATGAGTAGCGTTCACAGGGGAAAGACGTGATTCTCTAAGCTATGATAGGGAGTATCTGAGCTTGATCCCACTTTGACTGCCATTGACTTCAATGGCAATTAATGCACGCTCAAGGTCTGATACCCGTTATTGGGGATTAGTGAATTTCCCCCTAAGGCTCTTGTTCAGTAAAGTCCATGGTACAAAAAAACTGCCGTTCAAGTCGATGGAACCTTATTGAATAAAGGCCTACAACAGAGCACCCACGTGTGGGTGAAGGAAAAAGAACAGTGAATATATATTTATTAATGAAGATACATGACCAATAATCTAATAAGAGGTATTGGGTTAAAAAATACACTTGGAATGGACATTGTTTTTTTACTTGACTTCAGCCATAATTTTGTGGTTAAAACTCACCAATTCCATGGACAAATATGTAGTGTTAAAACTTCCACAGGGAGACAAATTATTCCAGTTATCAAACACCTTTAGTTTATACATTCTTATAGTGTACGCCTGTTGATAGTTCTATAATTATGCTAACTTATTCTTAGTTCTGATAAAATTCATTGTAATGTACCACCCCCAACCACTCTAGGAGATACACTGTTAGTTACTGTCTCTGTGTGGTGCTGAGGCATACCTGTTGGTTCAGGAGAGCTGAGTGGATCTGCAATGTAGTGGAGATCAGGACAGGCTTTTGATGTCATCTTAGGCTGCGGACATGGTACAGCCATCCGCGCTCCTCCTTGAGCCCGCTTGCTCAAGCTGGAGAGATTTCATGGCTTTGCAGACGAGGCAGCGTGCACGCTTGGGAGGCATGGCAATGATGTCACAGCACTGATGGCTCACGCTCCAACATCAACGTCTTCACGTTGGCTCTTTAACGCCCCAGCGCTCTCAGAAACATTTTGAGGTGTCTGCTCTAATTCAGCGCGCTTCAGCATGCCTGCGGACGCTCGCGGAAGCCCCTTCTAAAGACATCCTCATTGAGGATAAAAGGGCTCATCACGGAACGTCCGCACGGGACAGCGCGGTCTGCCCGACCATGTCCACTGCCTTAGTTCGGTGTCAGCGCCTCCAGCTTCAGTGGGTATCCTGGAAGTACCAGGAGCATTTCCCTCTGAAGCACTCTCACACACCTTCTCACTGACTCAGTCCAGACAGGTGTATAATAGAACACGGGGATCTTTATTTGGCAGTCACTGCATGATGGTCTTACAGCCTTGCAAGGGTTCAGAGTGTTCCAACTTCTGGATGGTGCTTGACCCTGATAGTATAGGGCCATCTTCCTGAGTAGATGTTCCCCCAGCTCAGAAGCTGGGAGTGAGCACGCTCATCCTGCCATAGGAGAGACCGACAACTCTCTGCTTCCTTTCTCCACCAGTGCAGGAACAAGACTGAATAAGTTTTGGCTCTACCTCTTCCTCAGGAAGCAGGGGCGGGCTCATGGTCTGTACCTATCCCTGATAGGCTTACACAGCCCATGAGTCATCACCGCACTCCTGTCCATCAAAGAAGAGCACAGGGGGGGCCAAAATCCCACAGATTTAACCTGTTACTGCCTGCAGCTAACAGGATTTACATAACAGGGATAACAGGGGGAAAGAAAGGTTTAATGGGACATACCCTTACAGTAATAATAGGATTGATCCGGACCGTCACTGTTATGAGAATGGCAGGTTACTGATTTAAGTGTTTTTTTATTTTATTTTAAAGTAAAATAGAATGATAAGTTACTGTAAATACTTTACAAGAGTTTCATGAAGCAGATGGAGTTTAGAGATGGAAAATGGCTGCTCAGTTGACTTGTACCATCTGGAAAGGACATGAAAGTTGTAAGCGAGTAACTACTGTAATGATTATGAAAAATGTTTACAATCTGTCTTCTCCAAAAAACAGTCTAAGTCTGTCTATACATATGAATATATATAATGGAGGATGAGGGCACTCCTTAAGAATACAATGTCCATAGTATTGTGTCAGGGTGCAAGTAAGGTAAATCTGCTTAGTATGAAACAAACAGAGGGTAGTGATTCACCGTCCCTGGTGGACTTTATGAGCAGCAGCAGCAGCAGCAGCAGCAGCAGCATCCAATGCTGGATGAAGGCATCCTAAATGATCATCTTGGTACTGCAGTTACAAGATACACGTGATGAAGGCAGTGAAGTCATCACCTGTATCCTGCTCTCCTGTATTGGTGGATTACACGCCGCTGAATCAGTGCTTTGGAACCGCACCAGTGGAACTTTGGAAGCTAACAGTGAGTTATGCCTGAGGTTTGCCATATCCTCATTCTTTATTGTATTCTTTATTCTTTGTACTGTTTATTTGTGCAAGATAGCACTAGGTACTAGTCCCCTAGGGAAGAAATTTCATTATATACAGTTTCAAATGGAGTGGTCCTAGTGGAGATCTTTATTACATTATGGGACCTGTTCATGTCTGATGCACTGGTTGCCTACACTCCCTACTGCAGTTACAAGCCTCTCTTCTCAATGTTGCTCCAACGTATTTTCCAATTTCATCCTTTCATCTTACTTTTGGTCTTGGAATCTAGTTGAGTACTATCTTTCTCTAACGATGATTAGCGGTTCAGAGGGTTCCAACCTCTAGATAGTGCATGACCCAGATAGTATGGGGCTATCTTCCTTGGTCAGATGTTCCCTCAGCCATAAGGCATGAGGGGGGTCAACAAGCCCACGGATTAACCTGTTACTCCCTGCAGCTAGCAGGGACTTACATAACAGTGTCAAAGCCAGGTAGAAAAAGACATACCCTGTTACATATATATACACATACATAGTCAACATACACATACATGTTTTTATGACCTTTTACTTATTGGTGCTATATTATGCTATTTTAGCCTTTTCCTGTAACAATTTGAGATTTTCTCATCATTTGGTTAAAAAAAATTGGTAAAATGTGGTAAAAAAATAACCACTCTGAATTTTTATGCTAAGAACCTGAGGCAATATATTTTGTATTAGGCTACGGCCCCAGTCCTCCCCGCTGCACACGCGCCTGGCGGCATGGTGGCGCGTGCAGAGACTACAGCCGCGATTGGCGGTCAGGAGGGGTGCCCTAGGGGAGTGCCAGGGAACAGGGCCATATCTGCCCTGCCATTGGCTCTGTGACGACCACGTGACTGCGTCGCAGCACAGGAAGACAACATTCTTGTCTTCTCTGCAAGCCCACACATAGCCACCGGGGCCTGCCCCAAAGAAGGCTGTGCTGTGGCATGTGGCGGGCACGCCGCCGTGACCACTGGGAACTAAGCCTAAGCAAGCTGACAGCTCAATTGCAGGTGATAAAATGTAAAACAAAATAACTTTTTTTTTCTATAGTGTTAGAAAACGGTAGTAATATTCCTAATCTTGTGCAGAATTTCAGGTAAATACAAAATTGATAGTAAGATCCTATTGCAATGTACCTTTCCTGGTTCAAAGTCCTACTTGGTACATTTTTGTACATCTGACAAGGAACCAATTTAATTTTAATTATGAATGCCATTTATAATCATTTGGTCACAGTTTAACACATTTAAAATGTGTTGCATCCCCTACCTATAATTATGAAGTATTGCTCACTGCTTGTTTAAAAAAAAAAATATTTAATTGTTTCATAAAATGTTAAGTTTTTCTGTCGGGAAGGAATATGTGTTATTTGCTTTAAAAACATAAAAGACAAGTTACCTATTTACATGAAACTTTCAAGATAGCTGTTTACTGCAGAACTGAGACTCGAGTGCTATAACTGTAACTGAAGCATCAACAGATTGAGCCCATCTGTTTTAAAGCTCATATTAATGCAAGTCTATGTCTAGAGAAATCTTGGGGTTCTGGCAACGTACGTGCCTAAAAAGTGAACGCTTAGCATTAGTAATGAGGTGTTACAAGTAGTTGCTGGAATGGGAAAGGAATGGTAATTAGGGTGATTCAGTGATAGTCACGTATAATAAACTTCAAGTAATTAATCCAGTTGAAGTCGTCTAAACAAATATTTACACTTTGAAAAGTACACAGTACACACAGAAGGGAGTGGTGGCATTTCAATTAGCTCTGTATACTATAATGAAAAGCTCTCATGGTGGTCTACTTAACAGTATCATGGACCAAGACAAATCTACTTTTAATAGGGAGAAGGTATTGTGTAGCATTGTGTAAGGCAGGGGTGCTCAACTCTAGTCCTCCAGATCCCCAAAAGGTAAGGTTTTCAGGATATCAGAGCCACTGAACTGAGCCACTGATTGGGCTGAAGCTGGGATATCCTGAAAACCCAACCTGTTGGGGGGGGGGGGGGGAGAGGGGGAGGGAAGTTGAGCACCGCTGGTGTAAGGTACCACTCTTGTCTTTTTTTTAAACATTTTATTGAAATTGTTGTACGGGAATATAAGATTGCAAAAAATGAATGAAGACAGTTTGCAGGCTCTTGGCTGTCAATCATTATAATGCCTATATAGATTATGACGAGATTAGAGATGGGCAAATTTGGCAAAATCCGATCCGCACACGGATAGCCAAAGGCGAATTGGGCAGTTAAAGATTTTCCTGAATCAATCATCATTTTCAAAACCTATTTTAACGAAGTCCCGATATATATATATATATATATATATATATATATATATATATATATATATATATATATATATATATATATATATATATATATATATATATATATATATATCTATCTATCAAGGTCCCGTTTGTGGACCGAAACGTTGGAATGATGTCTTGTTGATTCAATACAATATTTTGATTACCATTTGGAGTGCTGCCTCTGATATTTCATCTTGATGCGGTATCGTATTGCCTAAATTATTTTATAGGATTTGCACCCAGTAGTTTGTTGATTCAGACGGAGTGCTTGTTCTTCTTTCAAACTGCTATATATATATATATATATTACTTTAAAAATTCAACAGCGCCTGGGTGTGTACTAGCCCCACAGTAGACTCCTGACAACAAACAAACCACAACAAATGTTAGCACAGATGACCTGTATAAAACAATTGTTAAAATGTATTATTATAAAATATATATAGGAACTCAGATGGTGGTCATAAGTATTGATGGTGAATGTGTGTAAAATAAAATTAAAAAAAAATGTAAAAATTGTATATGTATAATTGTTGTGTGTTAAAAAATATATTGAATAAAAAATGATGAACTATTATTGCAAAAAACACTGAAAAATATGATTATCAAAATATAATATTATTAGGTGAAATGTATTAACCAAAAAATGAAAATGTTAAAAAATAAAAAAACGTGTAAAAAATCTACTATATATTTCTGAAAGCGTCCTATGTGGCTATGTCTGTATGTGTCTCCCTGTGTCCCACCCTGTGTCCCTAGTGGCAATCCCATTGGACCTTGGGCCAGGCCAATGAGATTGCTCCCTTGGGCCGCCGCCCCCGCACACCTCTCATTGGCATGAGTCGGAGTGACGGGCCAAAGGGGACACACACACACACACCCCTCTGTCCCCCCCCTCCCCGTCCCCCCCATCACGTGCGCCGCCCTGCTCCGGCTCCCGGACGGAGGGGAAGCGCGGCCCTCCTGCCCCTGCCGCCAACTGCAGGTTCCTCCCCCCTCGCTCTCAACCGGCTCCAGGGAAACATGGAGGGTAAGCGCGGCACGGCCCTCCTACCCCAGCCATCAACGCTCCCTTACTTCCCCGGCGCTACCTTAACTCCCCGGCACTACCTTAACTACCCGCCGCTCCCTTAACTCCCCGGCGCTACCTTAACTCCCCACCGCTCCCTTAACTCCCTGGCGCTACCTTAACTCCCCGCCCGCTGGGGGGGGCCAAGCAGCCTCCTCGGATATATATGTGTGTGTGTGTGTGTGTGTGGACATTTTACTCCTGCCAACAATTTGTGCCTCACTTTCATGCCCTACCCCTGCCCTTCCCCACCCCCCCTACCCCTGCCCTTCACCCCCCCTACCCCTGCCCTTCACCCCCCCTATCCCTGCCCTTCACCCCCCCTATCCCTGCCCTTCATCCCCCCTACCCATGCCCTTCACCCCCCTACCCTTGCCCTTCACCCCCCTACCCTTGCCCTTCACCCCCTCTACCCTTCACCCCCCTACCCTTTACCCCCCTACCCCTGCCCTTCACCCCCCCTGCCCTTCACCTCCCCTGCCCTTCACCCCCTACCCTTCACCCCCCCTACCCCTGCCCTTCACACCCCCTGCCCTTCACCCCCCCCCCTACCCCTGCCCTTCACCCCCCTGCCCTTCACCCCCCCTGCCCTTCACCCCCCCTGCCCTTCACCCCCCTACCCTTCACCCCCCTACCCCTGCCATTCACCCCCCCTGCCCTTCACCCCCCTGCCCTTCACCCCCCCTAACCCTGCCCTTCACCTCCCCTACCCCTGCCCTTCACCCCCCCCTACCCCTGCCATTCACCCCCCCCTGCCCTTCACCCCCCCTGCCCCTGCCCTTCACCCCCCCTACCCCTGCCCTTCACCCCCCTACCCCTGCCCTTCACCCCCCCACCTCTGCCCTTCACCCCTGCCCTTCACCCCCCCACCCCTGCCTTCACCCCCCACCTCTGCCCTTCACCCCTGCCCTTCAGTATTATTATCTATATCTATATCTATATATCCCATCAAACCACATGTGGAGAGAACCCAGTGCTCAAGAAAAGAGCCCAGAGCCCACCTAGGAGATATGCTAATGAAATATGCAAAGTATATTTCAATGACTCCCCCCACACATCCTAAAAGATTTCCATGAGACCTATAATGACAAGCTATGTCATAAGGCAGCTTGAGAGGACGGGGGTATTGTCAGGCCCAACAGGATAAGAAGCCACTATGTCAGGGAAGCAGCTTTAGCAGTGTGCTAAACCAGCTGCTGGATAGGACTACTGTGTAGCATGCGTTCGAGCTCTGCTATTCACAGCTGCAGCTAGTCATACTCATGGACACTCCTCTTGCCTTCCTGCCTAAACTTTGCATATGCTATTAGCATATCTCAGGTGTGCTCCTTTTTATGCACAAGACACATTGAACTGGCAACCAGAAAGTGGAAGTGATCAGAAAACCAAGGGAGTGCCCAAGGGTATGATTAGCTAAAGGTGTGAGCAGTAGAACTCACAATTGGCCTAGTAGGTAAGAGGTAGTAATAGTAAAAGGTTTTAGAACCTCTGTTTACACCTCTCGTTGACTGAGCCACTGATTAAGCTACCTGTACTGAAGCAGGGATGTCCTTAAAACCTGACCTATTGTTGACCCTTGAGGACTGAAGTTGGCCACCCCTGGTCTATACCTTCAAGGTCAGCAGGATCTTTTTACCAACTGTTGAACAGAGAGTTGTCCAGGCTTCATTGGATCTTTATTCTGTTAACAGTTTGGGGATTTGGGAAATCATTTTATTTATTGGAATATTCAATATTTTCCTCAAGATTTTTATTAACACATATAACATTATTAAGCTTTTGAAGAGATTTTATGTAATGCTATAACAGTCAAAAGTCATTTTAATTGGTTAAAAGAAAATTGTAAAGAATTCCAAGATTGTATAACAGTGTTTCCCCCACCCGGTGGGAGATTTGGCTATTACTACGGAGTATGGTGCATATACCTTCTGGTAACAGGAGGGCTGAGTCATCTGGCGGTAGTAGTGGGGACACAGGACTAGGCTTCTGGGGTTCATACCCTACATATTCTTTAGCAGTGCAGCGCCTCCATCTGCCGTAAGCTCCATGAACTTAAGGTGATCTCCCACGGTAGAACCGATAACCTCTCCCCCCCAGTAAGATCACACACCAGGCAGGAGGTATAACAAGAGGACCGGTTGATTGTCTTCACTATACAGCACAGTAACTAGACAGAGTTCTGCCCAATGCAGTCTCTCAGCTATCACTGAAGGATGGTCCCTGGACCTTCATTACAGGCCAAGGGCACCCGCAGCAGTCCCAGCTCTTCCCTGTCCCTCTAACAGAGGAAGAGGTATGGTACACAGTAACTCTCCCCCAGAGGGAAGAGGACCAGAGAAGGCTCAATTGTCAGGCTCTTTGCTAAGTGACCTGCCCCTCTCAAGTGGTAGAGGCCCTCCTGAATTTGGGGTGGCACTGCCCTTAAGTACAGCTTTAAGTACAGCCAGGAGGAGGGCAACAGGTCTGTCTCCTGATTGGTCATGCCCAGGCCTGATATCACCATCTCCCGCTGTCACTCAAGTGCAGCTCCTCGGAAGGGGAAAACCCCATATCAACTACTTTTTGATTGTACCAGGGCTCACTGCCAGTACAATGGCATACTAGTAGCCATCAGGTGACCTGGCTACAATTGTATAAGATTTTAACATACAGCTAAACCCCGTTATAACGCGCCTCGCTATACCGCGATTCGGTTATAACGCGGTTTTCCTGTGGCTCCCGTTTTTTTTTTTTTTTTTTTTTAAAAAAAAAAAATTTTATTTAAAAATTTTTTTTTAAATTTTTTTTTGCACACTGCACACACTCCACACTGCACACACACACTGCACACACCACACACTCCCAACACACACACTCACTGCACACACACTCACAGCTCTCACAATACAAGTCATGCAATAGCAGTTCTCTTGATGAAATACAGCTGAACGACATATGTTTTTTTTTTTAAATAAAGAAACAATCCAAAACTGAAAGTATTGCATGCAAAAAAAAGTGTTTACAAATAATTACAATGGTGTGTTTCTATAGCACAAATAGATTACAAATGACACGCTTACTATGAAATTGAATTATGCATACAAACTGGTGCCACACACCACTCTCCCACTATACACATTTTGCTTGCACAGCCTTATACTGGCATTTTGTTTGCATTTTGCCAAAGACTTTAGAAAAGGTCTACGTGCACAGCATTGATGTGACATTAGCCTAAATTCCTATATCACGGAGCAACACAAGTGCAAAGACAGATCTTGTCCTTTTGTGTCATACAGCTAAGAACGGTTATACATGAACAAACTGACAGATATCCAACTCCTCCTATCGGAGGGGCCCAGTCGGTCAAACTCTTCCCCCCCTTCTAATAAATAATGGCAGCTGTCTGAAAAACATTATAACAGCTGGGCAAAACAGTCAACTCGAACATGCATAGGTTTACTAAATGAAATCTCGGAAAGCAGACAAAAACAGCAGCTCACGGCAGCCCGCTGCGTGGCTTTCTACCTGCAGTTGCATAAACTGACGCTTGTAATCTGCAGGACTAGAAAATTGATTGCAAAAGGAGGGGAAAAAAATGGCTGCAGCCGTGAGCTCAGCTAGCTGCTCTGAAAAATATCTCCACTGTATGTCAAGCTATTAACTCCCTGAAGCCTGCGCTACACTGCCTGTCTAAACAGGAATTGATCGCATCCTCAGTTTTTTCCCCTGCATTCTTCTACAGACTACAAAGGGTCCTTAACTCCTCTCTAGGCTTTAAACAAAAATGCAGGAACAGTGGTTGAGTGGTAAAAAAAAACAGGCTGAAGGGTTGGAGCAGTAAGCTACACTTGATTAACTCTTGCAATGCCTTGTTGCATGTGGGATTTCAAAATGCATAGACCACCAAGTAACACAGACAAACCTATTTACAACAGAAATGCACAAAGAATGCACTAAAGATCACATGTAAACCATTCTACTCTCATAAATTCACTACAAAGGAAACTGCATTGCCAGTTCACCTTATGGAGTAAAACTGCCTTGAAATAGAAGAAAACATTTCTGTTTATTTTTTATTGAACAGCACAAAAAGCAGACAAAGGTTTAATGTTAAACTGCTCATCACTTGACCTAGTCAAGAGATAGAGATATACACACACATAGAGAGACAGAGATATACACACATATAGAGAGACAGAGATATACACACAGAGAGAGACAGAGATATACACACAGAGAGAGACAGAGATATACACACATATAGAGAGACAGAGATATACACACATATAGAGAGACAGAGATATACACACATATAGAGAGACAGAGATATACACACATATAGAGAGACAGAGATATACACACATATAGAGAGACAGAGATATACACACATATAGAGAGACAGAGATATACACACAGAGAGAGACAGAGATATACACACATATAGAGAGACAGAGATATACACACAGAGACAGAGATATACACACATATAGAGAGACAGAAATATACACATATAGAGAGACAGAGATATACACACAGAGAGAGACAGAGATATACACACAGAGAGAGACAGAGATATACACACATATAGAGAGACAGAGATATACACATATAGAGAGACAGAGATATACACACAGAGAGAGACAGAGATATACACACATATAGAGAGACAGAGATATACACACAGAGACAGAGATATACACACATATAGAGAGACAGAAATATACACATATAGAGAGACAGAGATATACACACAGAGAGAGACAGAGATATACACACAGAGAGAGACAGAGATATACACACATATAGAGAGACAGAGATATACACATATAGAGAGACAGAGATATACACACAGAGAGAGACAGAGATATACACACATATAGAGAGACAGAGATACACACACACACACATGCTCTGACCTCCCCGGCAGGCTGCCATTGAAGAAAAAAAACCACACGGCTGCCGGAGGGGGCTGGGAGGGAGAGGGGTGGGGCTGGGAGGGAGAGGGGAGGGGCTGGGAGGGAGGAGAGATGAATCGTCGCCATTTGTAGGGCTTCCGGCCACCTTTTCCTTCCTTCCCTCCTCACTCCCTCCCGATCAGGTGCGCGGCGGCCATTTTTTTTTTTTTAAATTAGCGCGACCCCGTTACTAACGCGGTGGTCTCGGGGTGGACCCCGAGGACCGCGTTATAACGGGGTTTAGCTGTAGTTAATTAACTTCTGAGACCATATGTAAAAAAAAAAAATCCATCATATCTGGGGCAAACAGACTTGCCACATATTGGAAGATAGGGAGAACTGGTAGTATTGGTTATCAAAAACGGACAAGACGGGCGCCATGCCCTAATAGTGTTACACATTCTCTTTAACTACTCTGGACAATCCGGATTAGGTTTTAGGTAAAAGAAAATTCAATGTTAAATGAGGTAAATTGGGCTTCCAGCTTTTGGAGTGTTTATTTCAAATATCCAATCCCTTACAGTAAATGCCTATAAAGACAAGAGAAATTTAAAAAATCACACATTGGAAAACGTAGGCAGCAATTTTTCCAGGACCCGACAAAATGATCAAATTTTGTAATAGATATATATTTTTTATGCAGCAGTATCTGGAGAGATTGCAGCACTTAAGTTAATTTAGTACACAATACCATATTTACTAATGAAACCCTAGGTAATGAGATCCAGTTTCCAACTTGTTGATTCATTTAGTTAATTATTGTTTTGAAATTACTATGATATCATTTTCGAAGGTTTGTAACCATGTATTTGAATGGCAATTTAGCTACTTTGAAGGGTAAATCATTGCGCTGATTGCCCTGGCTGTTACATATGTAGCCAGGTTACCCTTTGCCCCCTGCGACCCCCTCGGGAGCCTCCGTGGGCACAAGCGATGCCGGGTACTGCCGGAGGCCAGCGGCAGACCCGACGGCCATCCCAAGGGTGGGGGCCGTTGCAGGGAGCGGTGCGCTGTCTCCGCGAGCAGGCCGGTTGCCGGGGACGCGATCGGGCCGTTGCTAAGGCCGTGGTCGCGTCTCTAAGGTCCCGGCGGCCGGCGAGGAGAGCGCCGCCATTACGCAACCACTCGCGCATGCGCAGTGATCGCGCGAGGGCAGGAGAGCCCCAGATAGGTCGCGCATGCGCAGATAGGGGTAGGCAGCTAAGGCAGCTCTTAGGAGGTCGCGCGAGAGTAGGGAAGCATAGGGAGAGCTTGAGGCGGCCATTAGGAGTTAGTGTAGGCAGAGGGGAGGAACGCACGCGGTCCCAATGTTATTGTAGGGGCCTCGGGACTACAATTCCCATGAGGCATAGCGAGGCAGGCACCAGGTGCTTGATAGGAGCCAATAGAGATGTAGGACTGCCCTGGAGGAAAAGAGATACATTTCCCGGGCTTTGCATGAGTCACGTCAGTCAGGAAGAAGCAGAGCAAGGAGGCAGACAAGGGAAGGAGGTAGGGTGCAGGAGAGAGGGACTCCCCTGTATTAGGCCAGCACCCCCTTGGTCAGAGATAGCTCAGCTCCCCAGTAAGGTGAGTGTTGCCAGGGGCAGCCCTCAGGTTAGGGACCCTGCCACTTACATTAGTGGGAGCTGGGAGAAGGAAGTCTGCAGTTATAGAGTTGGAGTCAGGGAGCTGTTAGGGAAGTAGGGTTAGGGAGCGAGTGCAGCTTCTGCCCCATATAGGTACCTACACTCCAGGTAGACCCCAACTCCCCACTAGTTGAGTGGGTAACTGTTCAGAAGGTGTTAGAGAGTTGGAGCTAGGGAGCTGTGAGGGAAGAAGGGTGCGGGGAGTGAGAGCAGCTCCTGCACCCCATAGGTACCCACACCCCATGTAGGCCCCAACCCCCCGCTAGTGTAGTGGGTTAAGTACTGAGGGAGGCCCAAGATAGGGACGCTGCCCTTAGTGTTGTTAGAGTGCTGCATTGTCAGGGTCACAGCGAGCAGTGCTGTGAGGTCTGATAAGCAGGCACCTTGTTGCGCAGCACGTTGGCTGCAGCCTCCAGTGAGTTACAGCTTGCTGCGGTAGGCGCTGGGACTAGTCAGAGAGTAGTGGGTCTGGAGAAGGGCTATAGCTGTTCTAGTCACCTTGAGGTAGCGCTAGGGGTAGGATGCCTGAAGGGATAGCCTGTTAACGAGGTCAGGAATTCTGGAGAGGATCTGCACTAGGCTAGCCAACAGTAGGTAGACGCCCAAGTACTGCATGGAAGAGTACTCTAGTCCATTCCAGATCACTTACCGAAGGGACTTGGGTAGTTGGGGGAGTGGGACAGGTCATTACCCCCTGCAGGCCCTAGGAGTTCCCCAAGCCACTACAGGTTGCTGTACTACAGGGACAGGCCCTAGGTTAGGGTTCCTGTCACGTTAGTACCACTTATATAGATAGGGACACAGCGGCTGCTGCTGTTCCTGTGGAAGCGGTTGGACCCACGTTGGGGTCCTCAGAGACGATTCCAGAGTGGGACCGTCCTAGTGGTCCGCACGTGCAAGGAGTTCGGTTGGAGGATCAGACGGACTCATCACACGTCTGACCCTTTGAGAAGTTTGTTGCTGACCCGAGCACCGGAGTGCTCGGCAGGTATTATACCATCACATGTGCACCAACAGGCCTAGAGGTTCTTAGTGACTGCGCAGTCACCCATTGACTATCTCTGTAGGAGTACGGGACATTGGGTGGGGTTCTTGGGACACTGGGTGGGATCACCTAGTGTTTGGGAATCGTCCTGCGAGACGTCACTGTTAGTGTCTCACCGTGAGAGAGACACAGGTTATCACTATTATTCGTTAGTAAAGTCCTTAGTTATATAATCACTGTGTGTGTGGTTTCTGATTGGGTTCCTATGTAGGGTCATTCTACACTTCCATAGAATCCTACACAGGTGGAGGCGCTGAAAGAAGATTCGTTCCAGAGGATTCACCCCAGGCTCTCATTAGCGGAGGCTCAGACTGCCTGTGAGCCTGCAGGTATACGCACCACACCGGTAACACCGCATGTTCTACTCACCCACACTATATATGAGATTGGGTGGGGTGGAATACCCGTTACATTTGGAGGCGCTGCTGAGAGACACCTGGGGTGCCCTGTCCATTTTTTTTCTAAATTGTCCCGTTCCTATTTTTGTCGCTATGTTTGTAAAGTCCGGAGACGAGGTCCTTGCCTGGGCGTTGAGGCAGTATATGGAGCCTGGCCAGGTAGTGGCGGTAGGAGGCATACCCGCTAGTATACCCGCAATGAAGGTCCGGGAGTATATGTGTAAAATTCCTGGGTGGCCGTGGGCATGTGTCTTAGAGGAGGAACAAGATCCCAGGTCCACATGGAAAACCATTTTGTTTGTAGTGACTCACACTGAAGATATATGCCTGGCAGAGGCACCGTCCGCACTGTTCATGCCCGGGGGCCCCTCAGAAGGGTACCCCCTAGTCTATGCCGACCCAGCAAAATGGCGTCTCCCGCCAAATCAGGAGAGCGCACGTGCTGCTGACTGCAAGCCTGCACAAAAAGATGTTGCAACATTCTGTCCGGGTTTGGCGCGAAAGTCAGAGCCCCTCCCCTGTGATGTGAGTGACTCAGGGCAGAGCGAAAACCACTCCCCAGTAAAAAGTGCCCTTCCTTTAGATTCCACCAGGGGGAGCAAGCACGGTTATCTTCAATCATACGTGGACGCTGTGATAGACACTCTGATCTCTGAGGATGAGATGATGCATGAGGATGAGATGATGCATGAGGATGAGATAGACTGTCAGGGGATACACCCTAATGTGTATGTGCCCTGGCGAGCGCCAGGAATAGATCTCCTTATGCTACTGTGCCCCTGCTTGCAAGAAATCTATGACGGGGGAGCCGACATATCCCAAGTGCCACTAGACTTCAGGATCACTGAGGTGGATGGGGAGCCGTGTACACAGTGCTTTAGCCCCACCTGTGACTGTCCTAGAGGTGCACTGGCATGGGAACCTCAATGTGATTGTTGCGGTGCAATTTTCTTGATGCCTATTGTACCCCAGCCTACTGAGCCAGCTAAGGAGCCAAGTGAGCCCTTGGCGGAGAAGAGCGCAACTGCAGTGGAGGTACCGGAGCACGCCAGCTTCGTACCCACAACCACTGGCTGCATTTCAGAAGAATCTGGTGACTACCTTGCGGAGGATACTGTCATGATATCTTCCGGGGAAAAGGTGGAAGTCCCATCGGTGGCGATGCGCCTACCGGCGAACCACCCCAGCGGTGATGCAGAGGATACAGAGTCTGCTGTGGGCCCGTGTGCCCTACGATGGTCAGTCAGACATAATACCGAGGTACCATCGGTCCTAGGCGTGGGACCAGTACCTACAGACGACAAGGGTGAGTCGACTGTCCCAGGGGTGTCGGGGGTGAGCCTCCAGGTGACCGCGGAGCACGATGGCTCCTTAAGTCTGGTCACCAGGGTGAAGGGCTCCCCTCTGCATCGCGTCCTGGCGGAGGTGTCCTCATTAGAAGATAGCTGTCCAGTGGTGCGAGTGGACCAGTGCCCACTGCCTATCGTGCCAGAAGAAGAGAAACCCATCGCAAGCCAGCCGAGTGGTAAGGAACCCCCTTGCCCCCCACAGGCTCCGATGGAGGTGGCCGTGAAGAAGGCCAGAGTAGCGGCTTCTGAGCGGAGTGTGAGCCCGTGTGCTCCGACACAAGTGGTCCCAGGACTGGGATCCCACGCTCCCGAGTTTTCAGCGCGTAAGTGGACTGCCCCAGAAGTGCCGGGGGCAGGTCCCGATACCACCAAGGTGGGAACTGACAGCGTCCCCGAGGACCTGTTGGCTACCATGAATCACCGCAGGGGTAAGGTGTCTACTTTTTCCCCCCTGCCATGTGAAACCGAGACATTTGCCAGTGCTCGCTTCTCAGTGGAAGCCTCACAAGTCCGTAGGGACAAGGACTGTGTAAAGGAAGATCCAGGGAGACTGGCCTCCTTTACGCCCAAAAAGGAGCGTGCCATTCGCCAAGTAGTGGACCGTGGGAAAGGTCTTGGCCGCCTGGCCTGCTGCTTCCAAGGCGTGGATGACCAGGTAAAGACCGGGTTGAAAGACACTGTGCTATTCCTTCCACCAGGGGGAGGAAGTAGTACTGAACCAGTGACTGTCACCCCAGAGTGTGCTCTTCAAGAGAATTTTCTGGGAGAGGCTCACGGACGCAAAAGTGAGGTACCCCCACCTGATCAGTTAGGGGCACCCCACAAATGGTCTCAGCTAGCCTCGGGAATTATGGGGTGTGATGTGACATGTGTTGGTGAGGTTAAAGCCGATCTGTTAAGTGTACGGGGTATGCCATGCCATTTGTCAGTGTGTGAAATTGTGCCCTGTTATGTCGTTCCCCAAGCGAGGGCGTTGGGTGTTTCACCAGGGGGAGAGTGTAGCCAGGTTACCCTTTGCCCCCTGCGACCCCCTCGGGAGCCTCCGTGGGCACAAGCGATGCCGGGTACTGCCGGAGGCCAGCGGCAGACCCGACGGCCATCCCAAGGGTGGGGGCCGTTGCAGGGAGCGGTGCGCTGTCTCCGCGAGCAGGCCGGTTGCCGGGGACGCGATCGGGCCGTTGCTAAGGCCGTGGTCGCGTCTCTAAGGTCCCGGCGGCCGGCGAGGAGAGCGCCGCCATTACGCAACCACTCGCGCATGCGCAGTGATCGCGCGAGGGCAGGAGAGCCCCAGATAGGTCGCGCATGCGCAGATAGGGGTAGGCAGCTAAGGCAGCTCTTAGGAGGTCGCGCGAGAGTAGGGAAGCATAGGGAGAGCTTGAGGCGGCCATTAGGAGTTAGTGTAGGCAGAGGGGAGGAACGCACGCGGTCCCAATGTTATTGTAGGGGCCTCGGGACTACAATTCCCATGAGGCATAGCGAGGCAGGCACCAGGTGCTTGATAGGAGCCAATAGAGATGTAGGACTGCCCTGGAGGAAAAGAGATACATTTCCCGGGCTTTGCATGAGTCACGTCAGTCAGGAAGAAGCAGAGCAAGGAGGCAGACAAGGGAAGGAGGTAGGGTGCAGGAGAGAGGGACTCCCCTGTATTAGGCCAGCACCCCCTTGGTCAGAGATAGCTCAGCTCCCCAGTAAGGTGAGTGTTGCCAGGGGCAGCCCTCAGGTTAGGGACCCTGCCACTTACATTAGTGGGAGCTGGGAGAAGGAAGTCTGCAGTTATAGAGTTGGAGTCAGGGAGCTGTTAGGGAAGTAGGGTTAGGGAGCGAGTGCAGCTTCTGCCCCATATAGGTACCTACACTCCAGGTAGACCCCAACTCCCCACTAGTTGAGTGGGTAACTGTTCAGAAGGTGTTAGAGAGTTGGAGCTAGGGAGCTGTGAGGGAAGAAGGGTGCGGGGAGTGAGAGCAGCTCCTGCACCCCATAGGTACCCACACCCCATGTAGGCCCCAACCCCCCGCTAGTGTAGTGGGTTAAGTACTGAGGGAGGCCCAAGATAGGGACGCTGCCCTTAGTGTTGTTAGAGTGCTGCATTGTCAGGGTCACAGCGAGCAGTGCTGTGAGGTCTGATAAGCAGGCACCTTGTTGCGCAGCACGTTGGCTGCAGCCTCCAGTGAGTTACAGCTTGCTGCGGTAGGCGCTGGGACTAGTCAGAGAGTAGTGGGTCTGGAGAAGGGCTATAGCTGTTCTAGTCACCTTGAGGTAGCGCTAGGGGTAGGATGCCTGAAGGGATAGCCTGTTAACGAGGTCAGGAATTCTGGAGAGGATCTGCACTAGGCTAGCCAACAGTAGGTAGACGCCCAAGTACTGCATGGAAGAGTACTCTAGTCCATTCCAGATCACTTACCGAAGGGACTTGGGTAGTTGGGGGAGTGGGACAGGTCATTACCCCCTGCAGGCCCTAGGAGTTCCCCAAGCCACTACAGGTTGCTGTACTACAGGGACAGGCCCTAGGTTAGGGTTCCTGTCACGTTAGTACCACTTATATAGATAGGGACACAGCGGCTGCTGCTGTTCCTGTGGAAGCGGTTGGACCCACGTTGGGGTCCTCAGAGACGATTCCAGAGTGGGACCGTCCTAGTGGTCCGCACGTGCAAGGAGTTCGGTTGGAGGATCAGACGGACTCATCACACGTCTGACCCTTTGAGAAGTTTGTTGCTGACCCGAGCACCGGAGTGCTCGGCAGGTATTATACCATCACATGTGCACCAACAGGCCTAGAGGTTCTTAGTGACTGCGCAGTCACCCATTGACTATCTCTGTAGGAGTACGGGACATTGGGTGGGGTTCTTGGGACACTGGGTGGGATCACCTAGTGTTTGGGAATCGTCCTGCGAGACGTCACTGTTAGTGTCTCACCGTGAGAGAGACACAGGTTATCACTATTATTCGTTAGTAAAGTCCTTAGTTATATAATCACTGTGTGTGTGGTTTCTGATTGGGTTCCTATGTAGGGTCATTCTACACTTCCATAGAATCCTACACAGGTGGAGGCGCTGAAAGAAGATTCGTTCCAGAGGATTCACCCCAGGCTCTCATTAGCGGAGGCTCAGACTGCCTGTGAGCCTGCAGGTATACGCACCACACCGGTAACACCGCATGTTCTACTCACCCACACTATATATGAGATTGGGTGGGGTGGAATACCCGTTACACATAGTTACACAGTTATACAGTAGATGAGGTTAAAAAAAAGACATGCATCCATCAAGTTCAACATATGCTAAATGAACAAGACAGATACTTTATCCTATATTTGTACTTACAGTATATTGATCCAGAGGAAGGCAAACAAAAACCGCAGTGAAACCTCATCTAATGATATCTCACAAGGGGAAAAATAAATTCCTTCCTGACTCCAAATATTGGCAATCAGACTACTCCCTGGATCATCATCCTTCCCATAGTTACTTATTTGGTATATCCCTGTATACCTTTCCTCTCTAAAAAGATGTCCAGCCTTGTTCTTACAGTATATAACCAAAGTAGGAATCTTTTGCAATAAAGTAATTACAGGGCCGTTAACAGATTTCCTGGGGTCCAGGACTAGAGCTTCACCCGCCCCCTCCCCCCCTCCTCCACAAAATAAAATCTCACCCCTCCATAAATACAATTACCATCCCCCATCACACATACAATTACTACCCCCCCTCACAGATACAATTACCATCCCACCATTCATAAATACAATTATTACTGGGCCCTGACTCTTCCCAGCTACTGCCTCTCCACGCCAGGCCTGTTTCTCTCACCTGCCGCTGCGCGACTAACGCTGGGCCTGACTTCCGGGTGCACCCAGCTTCCGGCACGCATCGGCAGGAGAGAGAGGCCGGCATGGGAAGAGGCATGCAGCAGCTGGGGAGAGCTGCGGTCTGGTGGTGGCACCCAGAGGCCTGACAGCTGTACATAGCATGACTGGCCAGGCCTCCCATAGTCACAGGGCCCGAAACACTTGTCCCGGCTCTCCCACCCCCCTGTTGGAGGCCCTGGGTATTTACAACCAATTCGCAGTTCGAGGAAATTTTCTCTGAAAGTGATAGGTAGGGGTTCAAATGATACATTAAAAAGTAAGGAGATAGGGTGCCACCTTGCAGGGTTCCTTGTTCAAGAATAAATGTTGGTGATGTAGAATGCAGTGTTTGCAGCATCAAATGTAACTAAAGCAATTACAGGTCTTTCTCTGTGGACTTTATATTTCCTGTTGTGTGCATACGTTTTTAGTGATTTGTTGCCAGAAATTGTATACATGCCACTGCCAATCAAAGGTTGGTATTTGGTTTCAACCAACTTTTTTGATGACTCTACAGGGTACGTGATAAATCTTGTATTTATATACGTACTAGCTGAGAAACCCGGCGTTGCCCGGGATGTGAAGTGTGAATAAGTATGTGTAAATGTTGTATGTGAAAGTTGTAATGTGATGCCAATGTTATGTAATATTAGTTAGAATTGTGTTTGTAAATCAACAGTAGTAGAAAGCACATGTATATGAGGGCAAATGTTTGAAGTGTATGTTAGTTGTTACGGTAGTTATTTTTGAAAATGTTATTGTTGGAAATGCTTCTTGAAAGATGTGAATGTCCATTGTTGAGAGGAGTGTATTTGATGTAATGTTAAAGTGTGTGTTGTAAAATAATGTAGTAATAAAAGATGACAGTAGTGTATTGAGTGTCTTTCATTTTTTTGTAATTTCTTATGGCAATATGTAGAGTTCATGGAAATTGAGGAAAGTCAATGTTCAATGTAATGCTTGTTTGTAAACGACATTTTTGGTAGTTCCAGTTGGAGCAAAGATGTACAATTGTTGGGGGGATCCAACTCTAGAGCACGCAACATATAACTGGCCGTGGGAGAAACATGGTGATTCTAAGTTGATACCAGTGCACTTTATAGATTGTCCTTGTGCTTTGTTAATGGTGATAGCAAAAGCTAGTTTGATGGGGAACTGTAGCCGTTTGAAAGTAAAAGGCATGTCTGTAGGAATGAGTGGAATGCGGGGGATGAAGACATCTTGGCCTTTGGCGTTGCCAGTTAAGATAGTAGCTTCAATTAGGTTGGGCATCAATGTTTTTATGCACAGTCTGGTTCCATTACAAAGGTTAGGTGTGTGTAGGTTGCGAAGTAGCATGATGGGTGCTCCAACTTTGAGGCGAAGATGATGTGGTGGCATCCCTGATGGTTCGAGGGAGTGTAGGAATTCAGGTGGATAGTTAACGGCTTCATCGCAATCCACAACTGTATCGATTGAGTTGTATTGAGTAATTGTGTTTGGAATAATGTCTTGAATTTGATGATTGATGTCATTGACAGAAGTATTTTTGGCAGCAAGGATGGCTCTTTCACAGAGCCACTGGTGGTTTGTGTAATTGTGTAAGAGATTTGGATAGACGTGATGTATGAGATCTTCAAGTGATGTCATCATGTGACAAAAATGTGTGGGAAAAGCAATTTCACCTGATGTTAAGTCAGTAGGTAAAGTGCCTTCACCTATTTGAAGAAGTGTGTGTGCAAAAAGTTGTTCATTTGAGTGGCCGAGAAGTTGGACTCGCATATTGGTTGTTAATGGAAAATGTTTGACATGTCGCCATAAAATAGAGGATTTAAGGCATGCATGAAGTTCGTCTGCTGGTGTGGATCGTGGTATGACTGGAAGTGTTTGTCTGAAATCACCAGCTAAAAGAATGACAGCACCACCCATTATTTGTTTATTGTTACGCAAGTCTTGCAAGGTTCTATTAAGGGCTTCAAGTGCTTTTTTATGCGCCATGGTACACTCATCCCAAACAATAAGTTTGCAAATTTGAAGAACACGGGCTTGGCCAGATGTCTTGGTAATATTACATGTTGGGTTTTCTTCATGAGCAATGTTTAGTGGTAATTTAAGAGCTGAGTGCACAGTTCTTCCTCCATCCATAAGAGTGGCTGCAATGCCAGATGATGCAAGTGCAAGTGCAACATGATTGTGCATTCTTATTTCTGCAAGGAGTAAATTTATGAGAAATGTTTTGCCTGTTCCACCTGGAGCATCAAGAAACAGGATTGCACCTTGTTCGTTGTTTATGTGCTGCATGATGTTGTCATAGGTGTTAAGTTGTTGTGGAATTAACATTGGTTTTCTTGTGGCAACATATTCTTGTAGTATGGAAATATTGTATTGTTTCTCTCGCATAAGGTCTGTATTGAGTACATCGTGATGATGACGTTGGGGAGCTTCTAGACCTAATTGAAGTAGTGTTTTGTTATTGATAGAGAGACATGTATCTTCTAACAATATGAGTACCTCGTTGAAAATGTCAGGTGAAAAGGTAACATTGAGTGATGGGTTGTGTCTCTGTGCTTTGTGAAGTATATCTTCGCTCATGCTTTCTCGATATGTGTTCCATAGAGTGTTGGGGTTTGATGGGTTGCACGTGGTAAGGATAATGGCAAAAAGATTTCGAATTTTGGTTGGCAATGACTGTAATGCAGCTTCGGCTAATGTAGTATTCCAGTGTTGATCATCCTCTAGTAATCCAAGTTTTTGGCAAGCTTCTCGATAAGTCTCACACACTTGACCGTTGACAGTTTTTATAGCGTCAAAAGATGTTGGGCCTGGAATGGTATGAAGTAGAATTCTGAGAAAGAAGCATTCAGCGTTGTTTGGGTGAACTGTGTAGACACGCCCTAAGGCTTCACTTGCAAGGGCATCAGTTCCGGGAACAGGTGTGCCCTGCTTTCTTTTCTTGAACTGTTTTGTGGATGCATTCCAAGTGTAATATCGTGGAGTTTGTGGATAAAGCAATGTGCGTGCAAAAGAGTCGTGTTGACATAATTGAAAGAAGGCAGTTAAAGTAGTGTTTGGTGGTTGAGCAGCAAGTGCCTCTGCGTTGGCAGGTGTGAAATATACTCTCTGTCCATTTTCTAAATGAATAGTCAGGTGAACAACGGTTGGGTGTCGTTCGTGAATGGGAAAAGCGAAAATCCTCCAAACGGCTTCATTACTACTTATATATCTTCCTAGCTGGTAGAGTGTAACTTCGTCATGGATGTGTTCATTTGTGATTCCAAAAATGGCCATGTCGCTTCCTTTGTTGACATACTTGCAAATGTATTTAATTGATTTAACAGAATTACAGTATTCCACATTAATGTGTGCGTTATAAATTTTTGTTAGAAGTGGACAATATGGAACAACCCATTTGTTGTCGACTTGGATGTGTTTGTTGTTGCGAATAGTAATTGTTGCTGTGTATCCGCCGTCTGTGGGAGCGCGTCTTCGATATTGAGGATATCCATCATCTCCACTTTGTGTGTCTGCAATTAATGTTTTAGGGAATTGTTTGGTGCATTTACCGTCTTTCATACATGGTGCATGAATATTGATGTTTCCACATGGTCCATGAATCATATTTTTAGTGACTATTGCAAATAGTATAGGGTCTTCTTGAGGATTAGGCAACTCAGCAGAGATAACGTTATCGATGTCAATGGAATGTAGTTTTTCTTTGAGCCATATAAGAATATGAGCATGTGGAAGACCTCTTTTCTGCCATTCTATTGAGTACATCCAGCATCGTGTTTGTCCAAATATATAAGTCTTAGTGATGATGTGAATTAATGTGATGAGTTTTTGGCGAAATACTCTTGCGATTAAGGGGCCTATGCAGAGAGCAGCGAATTTAAAAAATGGCGAATTTATTAAAAAGTAGGTTTTTTGGAGAGTTTTATTCTCCATATGCAGAAAAGTGCGAATTCTGCTATGTTTAACATGGATGCGTGTGGCGAGTTTAAATTGGCGAGATGCGCGCTTCAGAAACGTGTAAAAACAAATTCGCGCCTTTTTTTTTCCCTTTGCAATGGCCGCGAGCGGCAGCTTCTTGCCAATTTTTTCTGGCGAGGCAAAAAGGAGACAATCGCGCCATTTTATTGGCGCGAACAGCTGCTAGATGCCGTTCGCGCCTCTCTGCATTAGGATATTTTTAAAACTGGCGAGATTGAGGTTCTCGCCAGCCGCGAGGCGAGTTTTACAAATAGAAAAGAAAAATTGGCGCGTTTTTCGGAAATCGCCATTTTCTGCTGTTTTCTGCGCGATTTTCTCCAATAAATGGCGAATTTCGAAATAGCGCTGCTCTCTGCATAGGCCCCTAAGTCGTGTCGATCACTGTGAGCCTGTCCATCCTGAAGTTCTTGTTTTATTTCTGGCCAAGCTGGATTACATGTAAATGTAATAAAAAAGTCTGGTCGTCCATATGCGCGAACATATGCCATAGCGTCCTGAGCATATTCGTGCATGTGTCGAGGACTTCCCGTGAATGTTGCTGGTAGAATGAACATTTTTCCAATGTTCTCAATGTTACCATCGTTGCCAACAGCATCCCTGAGATGTATGTATTGATCAACACGTAGTTTTTTTTGATGTAAGCGTATATATAGAAGACGCTCACTTTCAATTTTAGCATACATGTCAACAATAAACTGATGAAATAGTTGTCGACAATGTAAAATGTGGTTTTGCGATGCATCTCGTATCATTAATCTGTAAGCGTAGAAGTCCATAGCGGATACAGTTTTGTTAGTGTTTGCCTTTGAAGTTGGGTGTACTTGCATGATGTTGAAGTGATAGCCATCGTCACCGTTCCAAAGTATGAGAGGGTATTGAAGAGCATCATATGAGCGATGTGTTTCAGAAATGCGTGTGAGTGAATGAGCGCGCCGCTGAAGAATTATGTCCCGTGTATTAAATTGTTCCCCCGCTATAACAATAGCGACTTCGTTGATTTGAGGTGCATTAAAGCGACGTTCATGTTGACCCACTGGTGTTTTGTCGGCTCGGATAATGACTTGATAGTCATCAGTTGGCATGCGTTCAAGTGATGTTTTGAATGTGTTAATGAGATGGTTGTGTTGATGTAACATCCTTTGTAAGGAGATGACAATGTCACGTCTTGTATTGGGTATCCAATGGCATCGTTGATCAGCTTCTTGTTGTTCATCGCCCATGAAGTAAATTTGCAAGAATTGTGGATCTTGGTCTGGTAATGGGAGAAGAGAGCCGGCCCTGTGGTAAACTTGACCTTGTACTTTAAAAGTACTTTTAAATCCAATTTGTTCAACTATGGATGTAGCACCAAAGGATGTCATTTGGAAACAGGAGTTGTATTTGCGTATGTTTTGTAGGAAATGTTTAGATTCTGAAGTTGTCCCTGACATGTATGAAAGAAGTGGATTTGGGGGTGAGTGTAGAGGTGGTTGCTGAACTTTGCCATTGCTGCAGCACATTCCAGCTGATTCATGTTGGAATTTTTTTGCTTGACAGTAGCGACATATAGTGTCCATGTGTCCAATGTTGACCTTTGGATGTTGCTGGTATAGTATGTGTGGATTATATATGAAAGCGGCACGTAGCAAAGTGTAATTAGTTGAATGCGTACATGTAGTATGTGTGTCTTGTAGTGCTTGTTGTACTGTGTGTGTTGGTGTGTCTTGGTGTTGTTTTGATGTGCGCCGTATTGTTCTGTCTTTAGCAAGGCGTGTTTCATGTTGTTGTGGAGTCTCGGTGGCTCTTCTTGTTGTAGCTCGTAGTCGCATTTTCTGCAGACGTATTTCATGTTGTTCTGTAGTCTCTGCGTCTCGTGATGTTGTAGCACATTGTTGGTCTTTTGCAAGGCGTGCCTCATGCTGTTCTGTAGTCTCTGAGGGTCTGGATGTTGTAGTACGTTGTTGGTGTTCTGTAGTGTGAGCGTCTGTTGATGTAGTGGGTGTGTCTCTGTGTTTTTGTTGTTGTTGTTCTCGTTGTGTTGCTCTTCTGATTCTGGCTCTGTCTCTTTGTTGTGCAAGGCGTGTTTGGCGCTGTAGTGTTTCATTAGCAGGTGATGTTGTGTGTGTGTGTGTGTGTTGTTGAGTAGTTGTGTTAGGATGCTGTGTGTGTATTTGTGCGTTTGATATACCTGCTGTGTGTGTATTAAATGGAATTAGTGTGTGATGTTGTTGTGTGTAATGTGTTGGTGTTGATGTTGTGGTTGTGAGGATTTGTTGTTGACCTATTGTGTATTCCGTTGTGAGTTGTTTGTTAGCATTGTGTGCGTGGATTTCAATGTGTGTGAAATGGGTGTGTGCATTGTGTGGTGCAGTACATATAATTTGTGTGTGTGTGTGCGTGTCACGTTCATTGTCAGGGTGTGTATGTTTTGTTTTGCGAAGGTGTTTTTTGGGTGGCATGTTTTGTGTTGTGAAGATGTGTGTTTGGTGTTGTTGTTGTGATGTGCGTTATTGTAGGTGTTGTAGAGGTGTTGTGTGTGTAAGTTGTGATGTGTTGTTAAAAGTTGTTGATGTGTGTGTTGAGGTAGGTGTTGTGCGTGATGTTAGTGAAGTGTTTCAGTGCGATTGTGTTTACAATACTTCCTGATGTTGTTGTGTCAAGGCGCAGTTCGATCCAATGATTGTATTGTGTGTTTTGGCACAGCGTTGAAGCGTCGAGGTGTTGAAGGCATCCGGTTGTGGTCTGTGAAAAGTTTGTAAATTGATAAAGTGTGACAGTATTGAGGGGTATTTATTTGTGTTTGGTGTGCGTTTGTGTAGGTGTTGAAATGTTGTGTGTGTTTTTGTTTTGTGTTAATGTTGGCTGTGTGTGTGGCAGAATAGTGTGTGTATGTAATTATTGTGTGTGATTGTTGATTGTGTGGGGTGTGTGTGTGGATGAGTGAGTATGTGATGTGATAGTGAGTGTGTGGTGTGTGAGTGTGTGTGTCAGTGTTGGTTAGTTGAGTGTTTGTGTGCAATAAATTAGACAGATGTGTAAATAGTAATGTTTTGTGTAAAATATGTTATTGAAAGGAAGAGGTGATTTATTGTGCTAGGTGTGTTAGTAGCGGAGGTGTTGTGTTGTTGTATATGTTTGTGTGTGGTGGGATGTTGATGTGCAATGGGAGTGGGTGGTGAGACGTGTAAATGTGCATTGTATTCAGTGTAGTGTGTATGGTGAAGGGTAGGTAATTGGAACAGTGGGTTGGGTGTGTGTGTTTGTTTAGTGGTGGTTGTGTTGTGTGTGGTAGTTAAGGTTATGTTGAAGTGTTGTTTTGTGTGTTGTATCAGCAGAGGAGGTTGGTGTGTGTGTGTGAGTACGTGTTTTGCGTGGTTGAGGGCGTGTGGCGTTGCTGAGTGCGTGTGCATGTGTTTGTGTATTTGTGTGTGTGTTGTGTGTGATGGTGTGTGGTGTGTGTGAGAGCATGTGTGTATGTGGCGTGTGTGATGGCATGTGTGTGTGTATGACGCATGTTGTGTGTGTGACGTGTGAGTGCGTGTTGTTGGTCATAGACATGTTGTAAATTGCATGTTTTTGAGTATAGTGTGTGTATTATGAGGGTGAAGGTGAGGTGTGATTTGTTGTTATGTGTGGCATAGAATGACAGGATGTTTGCGTGTGTGTGTGTGTGTGTATGAGGGGGTTTTGTGTGGGTGAGTGTTGTGTGTGAGTGGTGGTGTGAGAAGTGTTTTAGAATAAATTATACAGACAGTGAAATTGTTAGGAAAACATATTTTATTGTAAGGAACAGCTGAGTTTCAGTGGTAGGTGTTGTCATACAGTGTGTGAGGTAGCGGGAGTGACATTGGTGGCATGCTGTTTGACTGTAGTCCGCGGCGTCGCGGTCCGGTTGCGGAGGGAGATGTGTGAGGTGCAGGAGATGTCAGGCGTGCTGGTTGTTCCGCGGGAGGTAGAGTGTGTGAGGTAGCGGGATAGCGGGAGTGACATCGGTGGCATGGTGTGTGGTGTGTGTGAGAGCATGTGTGTGTGTTGCTGGTGTGTGATGGCGTGTGTGTGTGTATGAGGCATGTTGTGTGTGTGACGTGTGTGAGTGCGTGTTGTTGGTCATACACATGTTAAAAATGGCATGTTTTTGAGTGTAGTGTGTGGCATAGAATGACAGGATGTTTGTGTGTGTGTGTGTGTGTGTGTATGAGGGGGTTTTGTGTGGGTGAGTGTTGTGTACATTATACAGACAGTAAAATAGTTAGGAAAACATATTTTATTTCAACGAACATCTGATTTCCAGTGGTAGGTGTTGTCATACACTGTGTGAGGTAGCGGGATAGGGGGAGGAACATTGGTGGCATGGTGTGTGAGTGTAGGCCGCGGCCTCGCGGTCCGGTTGCGGTAGGGAGCTGTGTGAGGTGCAGGAGATGAGGCGTGCTGTGCGGTTCGCGGGAGCTACACTGTGTGAGGTAGCGGGATAGGGGGAGGGACATCGTTGCCATGGTGTGTGAGTGTAGGCCGCGGCCTCGCGGTCCGGTTGCGGTAGGGAGCTGTGTGAGGTGCAGGAGATGTGGCGTGCTGTGCGGTCCGCGGGAGCTACACTGTGTGAG